>NC_089232.1:23876568-24176568 GCF_963924675.1 Phocoena phocoena | reverse complement strand
ATCTGCACTTCCATATTATACCAATTTTATATCCAAACTCCTTAATTGAATTGTTTATATTCTTTTATATAAATTTGTCTCCTCCAATTTTGCTTTCAGCTCTTCCCAATCTAGCTTTTGTACCTTCTCTCTTTTGAAATGGCTTTTTCTGATGATCAAGGTCTTCATGGAAAGGAAAGACCTTTAAAATCCAGAGGGATTTAAAATAACTCTCATCTAGCTTAAGTTCTCAGCAGTATTTGATGCTGTTGGCTACTCTCTGTTCTTGGGTCCACTTTAGCTATGTTTATCTTACTCAAGTTTCCGACTTGGCTCTCTCACTGATAATTAATGTTCTTACTAGGCTGTCTTAAGCCTAACCTAAAGTCTGCTTCTCCAAATTGGTCTTTTTATTTTAAATGAAAAATTTGAAATTATTGCTGTGTAAATCAGAAACAAGGAGTCATCACTGAAATTTTCTTCTTTGACCTAGATCTAATCCATTGCCAAGCACTGCTCATTTCTTTCTGAAATATCATTGAAAACTTACAAATTATTTCCTTCTATAAGCCATCATCCCATTCAAGTTACCATAAACACTCACTTGGACTTTATATTCCAATAGGTTTTCCCACATCCTCTCTTGCTCAACTTGCCTCATCCTCCTCATTTCAGCCAAAATGATTTTCCACATAGATATTGTCCCTGTCCTTGAGTTTCTGAGCACACATATGGCAAGAAATGGGATTAAGATTTGAAATCAAGGTGTCTGTTTCCAGGACCTATTTCATCTCTTTTATATATATATACAGAAAATCTGGTACAATAAACTATTGTTTCTTTTGGGCCTGCCTTATTCCCTCAGATCCCAACCCTCCCAAACACATGTAGAAGGAAAGAAGGAAAGGAGAACAGCATTGTAGAGATATTATTACTTCTGAGTCTTGTCACATTAAATCTTGGAAAAGTGGGATGGGGTTGTACACTAAATTTCAAAATGCTTCTGATGAAAATTAAACTTATTTTATTATAAGAGAGGTAAATTAAAATTATTTTATTTGAACAGTCATATTTATATGGATAAATTATGGGTTTTGAAATACTTGCAATTGAAATCTATTAACAAAAAAATTTAAATTCCACTTGAGTGACATCAGCATCATGGTAGCATAAGATATCTTTTGTTTTAGACACCCCATTTAACAACAAAAATTTGGCATCCATCCATGAACAAAAGAGTCTTTGTGGGAACTGTGAGATTCAGTACCATATGCCAGGGAACTTAGGAGGAGTCTTTCACATCTGTGCATTGGATAATAGGCAGACAGAACTTGATCTCATCTGTGTACCCTGCAGTAGCCTATGAACTCATTTTAGTTCCTCTCAGCTGTGGTCTGGGAGCACATGGAACACACTGGCTTTGGCAGTCACCTATAGATGAAAGAGCCTTTGTGGAAGTCCAGGTTTTCAGAGAAGTCCCAGCACTCCATTGAAGCAAAAAATAAATAAATAAATAAAAAATACAAGCTTGGGTACATTGGAGTGGGTAAGAGAAACAGCTTGACCTTGCCTACATTCCCCCTCACCCAAGGCACAACAGCTTAGGTTGATTTCTTTTGTGGGAGAAAGGGAGAGCCGAGAGTGTCTTGCTTCCCCATCTTGTAGGATGCTGCCAAAGAAACTCATTTCTCTCTTGCAGCATCCAGGGTACTAAATCTGGTGTGCTTTACCTGGGGATGGGGGGATTGGGAGAGTAACAGATAATATATATGGACAGCATTAAAGGGACATGGTTCCTGATGACTGCATTGTGGGCTCCATCAGGAAGCCTGCAAAGAAGCCAATGAGAAAGCCTCATGTGATCCTCACAACTATTCTGCAGATACGTGGCATGTGTCTCTCCCACACCTCTCCCACTCTGTGGCTGGCTTTCTGTGTGTGCTTCCCCAAGGACAGTGGCAAGAGAAAGCTTTGGTAAAAGGAAGGAACCACACACAGAAAGCAAGCCAGAGTCTGCAGGCCAGGAAGAAACCACAAATTTGACTTGTAGCACCACCTTCAGGAAAACAAAAGAATGACTATCAACAGTTGACTTGGTTCATTATAAGACTGGGAGAAGACATACAAACTTAAGAATTCAGCCACAAGAGGGACTAAGAAGCATAAAGCAGGTGCATCCATACAAGGTCTGAGAAAGCCTCAGAATCTCTAGCACAAGGTTGATGGAAAGTATTTCTTCCATGAAGGCAATGAGTAAATATTGGAAGAAGTGACTGCTACTTCAAAAGTGAAGGCAGCAATGCAGTACTCCAAAGAACTCGAAAAATCAATGAAATATGACTAAAGAATCACACTAAACTTCCATTAATCAAACCAAAAGACATGGACATCTATGATTTATCTGATAAAGAATTCAAAAAAGTGTTTTTAAGGAAACTCAATGAGATACAAGAAAACACAGGAAGACAGTGCAATGAAATATGAAAAATAATACATGAACAAAATGAGATACTTAACAAAGATATAGAAATAATTTTAAAAAAACAGAAATTCTGAAGCTGAAGTATGAATACATTTAAAAAATAGAGAACATCAACCACAGAATAGACAAAAGAAAACATCTCTGTGTTAGAAAATATGTACTTTGAAATTATCCAGTTAGAGGAAAATAAATACAAAACATAAAAAAGAATGAAGCTAGCCTATGTGATTTATGGGACACCATCAAAAGAAGCAATATATGAATTATTGGAGTTCCTGAAGGAGAAGAGTGAAAGGAAGCAGAAAGCTTATTTAAAGAAATAATGGCTGAGAACTTTCCAAATCTGGGGAGAGATTTGAACTATCCAAGTTTATGAATGTGAATGTCATAAGATAACAAACAAAATTAATCTAAAGAAGTCCTCTCCAAGACACATTAAAATAAAACTGTCAAAAACCAAAGATAAATAGAGAATCTTAAAAACAGTAAAATAATATTGTAGCCTACAAGGGAACTGACATTAGGCTATCAGTAGATTTCTCAACAGAAACATTATAGGTCAGCACAGAGGAGGATGGTATATTCAGAGTGCTAAAAGAAAAAAAAAAGTCAACTAGGAGTACTTTATCTGGAAAAGTTATCCTACAGAAATGAAAGATAATCAAAGACTCCCAGACAAACGAAACTGAGGTAATTTATCACCACCTGACTTGCCTTAAAAGGGTAATGAAAGGAGTTCTTCAGGCTGAAATAGAGATGTTAATTAATCACATGAAAATAAATGAATATATAAAACACACATAAAGATAGTGTGTATATATGCAATAAGACATAAAATAATAATAATAAAATAAATACAGTAAACTCAGAACACTCTGATACGGTTTGTAAAATAGTGGTGTGTTAAGCACTTAGTTAAATAACAAATGTATTAAAAATAACTATAGATGCTTTAATTTGTTAATGAATACACAATATAAAACAGGTAAATTGTGACTTCAAAAATGTAAAAAGGGGGGAGTAAAAAGATAGAGTTTTCGATGTGATCAAAGTTAAATTCTTATCAGCATAAAATAGATGGTTATTTGTGACATGTTTTAAAGTAAGAATCTACAGTAGATTCAAAAAAGATAGAAAAGAATCAAAGTATAACAATATGGAGAATTATAAATTCACAAAGGAAGGCAGCAAGAGAGGAAGAAAGGAACAGGGAAACTATAAAACAGCCAGAAAATAATTAATAAGATGGCATTCACAATTTCTTATTTATCAATAATTACTCTAAATATAAATAGATTGAATTATCCAATCAAAAGACATAGAGTGCCTGGATGGATTGGAAAAAAGAACAAACTATACACTGACTGCAAGAGACTTACTTCAGTTTTAAGGACACAAATAGTTTCAAAATAAAGGGAAGGAAAAAGATAGTCCATACAGGGGTCAATTTACCAAGAAGCTATAGCAATTATAGTATATTTGCACCCAACATTGAAGCATTTAAATATATTTAGCAGAAACTAACAGATCTGAAGGGACAAATAGACAATAAAATATTAGTAGATTTCAATAACATATTTTCAACAATGTATAGATCATCCAGACAGAAAATCAGCAAGAAAATATTAGATTTGAACTATACTTTAGACCAACGGACCTATTCAAAATATACAGAATATTCCACCCAATAGCAGCAGAATACACATTCTTCTCAAGTATACACAGAACATTCTCCAGGATAGACCATATGACAAGTCATAGAACAAGTCTTAGAAAATTAAAGAAGATTGAAATTATACCAAGTATCTTTTCTAACCACAGTAGTATGAAACTAGAAAACAAACACACACAGAAAGCAGAAAATAAGTATGAGGAAACTACATACCTCTAAACAATCAATGGATCAAAGAAGTATCAGATGGAAAAATTTTTTTAAAAACCTGGAAATAACTGAAAAAGAAACAAACTATACTAAACTTATGGGATACAGAAGAGGAAAGTTTATAGGGATAAACACCTACCTTAAGAAAAAAGAAATATCTCAGAGAAATAACCTAACTTTGCCCCTCTCGAGAACCCATAAAAAGAACAAAGTGACACCAAAGGTAGCAGAAAGAAGTAAGTGACATATATCAGAGCAGAAATATGTAAAATAAAGACCAGAAAAATGCTAGAAAAGATCCAGAAAATTAAGAACTGGTATTTTGAAAAGATAAACAAAATTGACAACCTTTGGAAAGAGAGAAGATGCAAATAAAATAAAAAATGAAAGAAGAGATATTGCAACTGATACCACAGAAATACATGAGATCATGAGTCTATTATGAACAATTAAACACCATCAAAATGGATAACCTAAAAGAAATGGATAAATTCCTGGAAACGTATATGCATATGCAGATTTAAGTTTATAATTATATATGTAGATTTATATATATATATGTAAATTGTTATATATAAACCTATCAGTAATCACAAAGTGATAATCTATAAAACATAAACGTGCACAAAAGAGAAAGGAATCCAAATATAACATTAAGGATAGCCATTAAATCACAAGGGAAGTAAAAGAAACTGGCATCCAGACCCCGATAAGATGGTTTCTTGCGAACCCTAGTCCGACATCTTCTCGGTCGGCCGGCTTTCTGAATGAAATCGCTCTTCCTTGCCTCACCACTTCCGGTCCCGATTTATTGGCCTGTCATGCAGCGAGCAGAGCAAGCTTGGACTCGCTCTGTCTCCGAGGTTCGATTCGTAACTGGTGTACAGAGAAGCTGAACTTTAGACATCACAGGGTTGGTCCTACCATCTAAAATATCTCTTCTGGGGAGAATGCGGAAGATGGCAGAAGAGTAAGACGCGGAAATCGCCTTCCTCCCCACGGATACACCAGAAATACATCTACACGTGGAACAACTCCTACAGAACACCTACTGAAGGCTGGCAGAAGACATCAGACCTCACAAAAGGCAAGAAACTCCCCACTTACCTGGGTAGGGCAAAAGAAAAAAAGAAAAAACAGAGACAAAAGAATAAGGACGGCACCTGCACCAGTGGGAGGGAGCTGTGAAGGAGGAAAAGTTTCCACACACTAGGAAGCCCCTCCGCGGGCGGAGACTGCGGGAGGTGGAGGGGGGAGCTTCGGGACCGTGGAGTGGTGCACAGCGACGGGTGCGGAGGGCAAAGCGGGGAGATTATTGCACAGACGATCGGTGCCGACCGGCACTCACCAACCCGAGAGTCTTGTCTGCTCACCCGCCGGGGCGGGCGGGGCTGCGAGCTGAGGTTCAGGTTTCGGTTTTGGACAGAGCTCAGGGAGAGGACTGGGGTTGGCGGCTTGAACGTAGCATGAAGGGGTTAGTGCACAACGACTAGCCGGGAGGGAGTTCGGGGAAAAGCCTGCACCTGCCGAAGAAGCAAGAGACTTTTTCTTCCCTCTTTGTTTCCTGGTGCGCGAGGAGAGGGGTTTAAGAGCACTGCTTAAAGGAACTCCAGAGACGGGCGCGAGCCGCGGCTAAAAGCGCGAACCCCAGAGACGGGCGGGAGACGCTAAGGCTGCTGCTGCCACCACCAAGGGGCCTGTGTGTGAGCACAGGTCACTCTCCACACCCCTCTTCCGCGGAGCCTGTGCAGCCCGCCACTGCCAGGTTCCCGGGATCCAGGGACAACTTCCCCGGGACAACGCACGGTGGGCCTCAGACTGGTGCAACGTCATGCCGGCCTCTGCCGCAACGTTATGCCGCCTCTGCTGCCGCAGGCCGGCCCCGCACGCAGTGCCCCTCCTTCCCCCATCCCCCAACCCCCGGCCTGAGTGAGCCGGAGGCCCCGAATCAGCGGCTCCTTTAACCCCGTCCTGTCTGAGCAAAAAACAGATGCCCTCCAGCGACCTACACGCAGAGGCAGGGCCAAATCCAAAGCTGAGCTCCTGTGAGCTGTGAGAACAAAGAAGAGAAAGGGAAATCTCTCCCAGCAGCCACAGAAGCAGCGGATTAAAGCTCCACAATCAACTTGATATACCCTGCATCTGTGGAATACCTGAATAGACAAGGAATGATCCCAAATTGAAGAGGTGGAATTTAGGAGCGAGATCTATGATTTTTTTCCCTTTTCCTCTTTTTGTGAATGTGTACGTGTATGCTTCTGTGTGAGATCTTGTCTGTATACTCTTGCTTCCACCATTTGTCCTAGGGCTCTATCCGTCCATGGTTTATAAAAAAAACTTTTTTTCTTAATAATTAATTTTAAGTGTACTAGCTTTATTATACTTTACCTTCGTTCTTTCTTTCTTTCTTTCCTTCCTTCCTTCCCTCCTTTAGACAACGAATCACCCCAAATTGAGGAGGTGGTCGCTGAGAGCAAGATTTATGATTTTTTCCCCTTTACCTCTTTTTGTGAATGTGTATGTGTATGCTTCTGTGTAAGATTTTCTCTGTATAGCTGTGCCTCCAACATTTGTCCTAAGGTTCTATCCGTCCCTTTTTTTTTTTTTCTCTAAATATTTTTTAATTCAATAACTATATTATACTTTATTTTATTTTTACTGTATCTTCTTTCTTTCTGTCTTCTTTCCTTCTTTCCCTCCTTCCTTCCTTCCTTCCTCCCTCCCTCCCTCCCTCCTTTCTTTCCTTCTTTGCTTCTTTCTCCTTCCTTCCTTTCCTCCTTTCCCTCTTTCTTTCCTCATACTTCTACCAATTCACTCTACTTTTTCTCCTTTTATTCTGAGCTGTGTGGATGAAAGGCTCTTGGTGCTCCAGCCCAGGAGTCAGGGCTCTGCCTCTGAGGTAGGAGAGCCAACTTCAGGACACTGGTCAACAAGAGACCTCCCAGCTCCACATAATATTAAACGGTGGAAATCTCCCAGAGACCTCCATCTTAACACCAGCACCCAGCTTCACTCAATGACCAGCAAGCCACAGTGCTGGACAACCTATGCCAAACAACTAGCAAAACAGGAACACAACCCCACCCATTAGCAGAGAAGCTGCCTAAAATCATAATAAGGCCACAGACACCCCAAAACACACCACCAGATGTGAACCTGCCCACTAGAGAGACAAGATCCAGCCTCATCCAGCACAACACAGGCACTAGTCCCCTCCACCAGGAAGCCTACACAACCCACTGAAACAACCTTAGCCACTGGAGACAGACATCAAAAACAACGGGAACTACGAACGTGCAGCCTACAAAAAGGAGACCCCAAACACAGTAAGATAAGCAAAATGAGAAGACAGAAAAACACACAGCAGATGAAGGAGCAAGATAAAAACCCACCAGACCTAACAAATGAAGAGGAAAGAGGCAATCTACCTGAAAAAGAATTCAGAATAATGATAGTAAGGATGATCCAAAATCTTGGAAGTAGAATGGACAAAATGCAAGAAATAGTTAACAAGGACCTACAAGAACTAAAGATAAAACAAGCAACGATGAACAATGCAATAAATGAAATTAAAAGTACTCTGGATAGGATCAATAGCAGAATAACTGAGGCAGAAGAACGGATAAGTGACCTGGAAGATAAAGTAGTAGAAATAATTACTGCAGAGCAGAATAAAGAAAAAAGAATGAAAAGAACTGAGGACAGTCTCAGAGACCTCTGGGACAACATGAAACGCACCAACATTCGAATTATAGGGTTTCCAGAAGAAGAAGAAAAAAAGAAAGGGACTGAGAAAATATTTGAAGAGATTATAGTTGAAAACTTCCCTAATATGGGAAAGGAAATAGTTAATCAAGTCCAGGAAGCACAGAGAGTCCCATACAGGATAAATACAAGGAGAAATACGCCAAGACACATATTAATCAAACTGTCAAAAATTAAATACAAAGAAAGCATATTAAAAGCAGCAAGGGAAAAACAACAAATAACACACAAGGGAATCCCCGTAAGGTTAAGAGCTGAACTCTCAGCAGAAACCCTACAAGCCAGAAGGGAGTGGCAGGACATACTGAAAGTGATGAAGGAGAAAAACCTGCAACCAAAACTACTCTACCCAGCAAGGATCTCATTCAGATTTGATGGAGAAATTACAACCTTTACAGACAAGCAAAAGCTGAGAGAGTTCAGCACCACCAAACCAGCTTTACAACAAATGCTAAAGGAACTTCTCTAGACAAGAAACACAAGAGAAGGAAATGACCTATAATAACGAACCCAAAACAATATAGAAAACGGGAATAGGAACATACATATCGATAATTACCTTAAATGTAAATGGACTAAATGCTCCCAACAAAAGACACAGATTGGCTGAATGGATACAAAAACAAGACCCTTATATATGCTGTCTACAAGAGACCCACTTCAGACCTACAGACACACACAGACTGAAAGTAAGGGGATGGAAAAAGATATTCCATGCAAATGGAAACCAAAAGAAAGCTGGAGTAGCAATTCTCATATCAGACAAAATAGACTTTAAAATAAGGACTATTAAAAGGGACAAAGAAGGACACTACATAATGATCAAGGGATCGATCCAAGAAGAAGATATAACAATTATAAATATTTATGCACCCAACATAGGAGCACCTCAATACATAAGGCAAATACTAACAGCCATAAAAGGGGAGATCGACAGTAACACATTCATAGTAGGGGACTTTAACACCCCACTTTCACCCATGGACAGATCATCCAAAATGAAAATAAATAAGGAAACTCAAGCTTTAAATGATACATTAAACAAGATGGACTTAATTGATATTTATAGGACACTCCATCCAAAAACAACAGAATACACATTTTTCTCAAGTGCTCATGGAACATTCTCCAGGATAGATCATGTCTTGGGTCACAAATCAAGCCTTGGTAAATTTAAGAAAACTGAAATTGTATCAAGTATCTTTTCTGACCACAACGCCATGAGACTTGATATCAATTAAAAGGAAAAGATCTGTAAAAAACACAAACACATGGAGGCTAAACAATACACTACTTAATAATGAAGTGATCACTAAAGAAATCAAAGAGGAAATGAAAAAATACCTAGAAACAAATGACAATGGAGACACAACGACCCAAAACCTATGGGATGCAGCAAAAGCAGTTCTAAGGGGGAAGTTTATAGCAATACAAGCCCACCTTAAGAAGCAGGAAACATCTCGAATAAACAACCTGACATTGCACCTCAAACAAAAAAACCCCAAAGCTAGCAGAAGGAAAGATATCATAAAAATCAGATCAGAAACAAATGAAAAAGAAATGAAGGAAACAATAACAAAGATCAATAAAACTAAAAGCTGGTTCTTTGAGAAGATAAACAAAATAGATAAACCACTAGCCAGACTCATCAAGAAAAAAAGGGAGAAGACTCAAATCAATAGAATTAGAAATGAAAAAGGAGAAGTAACAACTGACACTGCAGAAATAAAAAAAAAATCATGAGAGATTACTACAAGCAACTCTATGCCAATAAAATGGACAATCTGGAAGAAACGGACAAATTCTTAGAAATGCACAACCTGCCAAGACTGAATCAGGAAGAAATAGAAAATATGAACAGACCAATCACAAGCACTGAAATTGAAACTGTGATTAAAAACCTTCCAACAAACAAAAGCCCAGGACCAGATGGCTTCACAGGTGAATTCTATCAAACATTTGGAGAAAAGCTAACACCTATCCTTCTCGAACTCTTCCAAAATATAGCAGAGGGAGGAACACTCCCAAATTCCTTCTACGAAGCCACCATCACCTTGATACCAAAACCAGACAAGGATGTCAAAAAGAAAGAAAACTACAGGTCAATATCACTGATGAACATAGATGCAAAAATCCTCAACAAAATACTAGCAAACAGAATCCAACAGCACATTAAAAGGATCATACACCATGATCAAGTGGGGTTTATTCCAGGAATGCAAGGATTCTTCAATATACGCAAATCAATCAATGTGAAAAACCATATTGACAAATTGAAGGAGAAAAAACATATGATCATCTCAATAGATGCAGAGAAAGCTTTCGATAAAATTCAACACCCATTTATGATAAAAACCCTCCAGAAAGTAGGCATAGAGGGAACTTTCCTCAACATAATAAAGGCCATATATGACAAGCCCACAGCAAACATCATCCTCAATGGTGAAAAACTGAAAGCATTTCCACTAAGATCAGGAACAAGACAAGGTTGCCCACTCTCACCACTCTTATTCAACATAGTTTTGGAAGTTTTAGCCACAGCAATCAGAGAAGAAGAGGAAATAAAAGGAATCCAAATCGTAAAAGAAGAAGTAAAGCTGTCACTGTTTGCAGATGACATGATACTATACATAGAGAATTCTAAAAATGCTACCAGAAAACAACTAGAGCTAATCAATGAATTTGGTAAAGTAGCAGGATACAAAAATAATGCACAGAAATCTCTGGCATTCCTATATACTAATGATGAAAAATCTGAAAGTGAAATCAAGAAAACACTCCCATTTACCATTGCAACAAAAAGAATAAAATATCTAGGAATAAACCTACCTAAGGAGACGAAAGACCTGTATGCAGAAAATTATAAGACACTGATGAAAGAAATTAAAGATGATACAAATAGATGGAGAGATATACCATGTTCTTGGATTAGAAGAATCAACATTGTGAAAATGACATTACTACCCAAAGCAATCTACAGATTCAATGCAATCCCTATCAAACTACCACTGGCATTTTTCACAGAACTAGAACAAAAAATTTCGCAATTTGTATGGAAACACAAAAGACCCCGAATAGCCAAAGCAATCTTGAGAACGAAAAAAGGAGCTGGAGGAATCAGGCTCCCTGACTTCAGACTATACTACAAAGCAACAGTAATCAAGACAGTATGGTACTGGCACAAAAACAGAAAGATAGATCAGTGGAACAGGATAGAAAGCCCAGAGATAAAGCCACGCACATATGGACACTTTATCTTTGATAAAGGAGGCAGGAATGTACAGTGGAGAAAGGACAGCCTCTTCAATAAATGGTGCTGGGAAAACTGGACAGGTACATGTAAAAGTATGAGGTTAGATCACTCCCTAACACCATACACGAAAATAAGCTCAAAATGGATTAAAGACCTAAATGTAAGGCCGGAAACTATCAAACTCTTAGAGGAAAACATAGGAAGAACACTCTATGAGATAAATCACAGCAAGATCCTTTCTTACCCACCTCCTAGAGTAATGGAAATAAAAACAAAAATAAACAAATGGGACCTAATGAAACTTCAAACCTTTTGCACAGCAAAGGAAACCATAATCAAGACCAAAAGACAACCCTCAGAATGGGAGAAAACATTTGCAAGTGAAGCAACTGACAAAGGATTAATCTCCAAAATTTACAAGCAGCTCATGCAGCTCAATAACAAAAACAAAAAACCCCATCCAAAAATGGGCAGAAGACCTAAATAGACATTTCTCCAAAGAAGATATACAGAATGCCAACAAACACATGAAAGAGTGCTCAACATCATTAATCATTAGAGACATGCAAATCAAAACTACAATGAGATATCATCTCACACCGGTCAGAATGGCCATCATCAAAAAATCTAGAAACAATAAATGCTGGAGAGGGTGTGGAGAAAAGGGGACACTCTTGCACTGCTGGTGGGAATGTGAATTGGTTCAGCCACTATGGAGAACAGTATGGAGGTTCCTTAAAAAACTACAAATAGAATTACCATATGACCCAGCAATCCCACTACTGGCCATATACCTTGAGAAAACCAAAATTCAAAAAGAGTCATGTACCAAAATGTTCATTGCAGCTCTATTTACAATAGCCAGGACATGGAAGCAACCAAAGCACCCATCATCGGATGAATGGATAAAGAAGATGTGGCACATATACACAATGAAATATTACTCAGCCTTAAAAAGAAATGAAATTGAGCTATTTGTAATGAGATGGATAGACCTAGAGTCTGTCATACAGAGTGAGGTAAGTCAGAAAGAGAGAGACAAATACCATATGCTAACACATATATATGGAATTTAAGGGAAAAAAAATGTCATGAAGAACCTAGGGGTAAGACAGGAATAAAGACGCAGACATACTGGAGAACGGACTTGAGGATATGGGGAGGGGGAAGGGTGAGTTTTGACAGGGCGAGAGAGTGTCATGGACATATACACACTAACAAACGTAGTAAGGTAGATAGCTGGGGGGAAGCAGCCGCAAGGCACAGGGATATTAGCTCAGTGCTTTGTGATAGCCTGGAGGGGTGGGATGGAGAGAGTGGGAGGGAGGGAGACGCAAGAGGGAAGACATATGGGAACATATGTATATGTATAGCTGATTCATTTTGTTATAAAGCAGAAACTAACACACCATTGTAAAGCAATTATACCCCAATAAAGATGTTTAAAAAAAAAAATCACAAGGGAAAAGAACAAAAGAAAAAGAAAGGAACAAAAAAATACTTTAAAAAAAACCATATAATTAACAAAATGACAATAAATACATACCTATCAAAATTTACTTTCATTGTAAATGGACTAAATACTCCAACCAAGGACATTAAGTAGGTGAATGGATACAAAAACAAGAAGAAAGTGGTTATATATAATAGAGATCATATATAAAAGTCATATATAATAAACCCACAGCTAACATCATACTCAATGGCCCAAACCTGAAAGCATTTCCTGTAAGATAGGCCCAACATAAGGATGCCCTACTCTTGCCATATTTACTCAACATAGCAGAGGAAGTCCTAGCGATGACAATCAGACAAGGAAAAGAATGAAAAAGCATCCAGTTTTGAAAGAAAGGAACAAAACTGTTAATGTTTGCAAATGACATGATGCTATTCATAGAATATCCTAAAATAATTGACAAACACTAGAAATAATCAATGAATTTGATAAAGTTGCAGGATAGAAAATTAATGTATAGAAATCTTTTGCATTTTTAAAAATTATTATTATTAATTTTAAACATCTTTATTGGAGTATAGTTGCTTTACAATGGTGTGTTAGTTTCTGCTTTATAACAAAGTAAATCAGTTATATATATACATATGTTCCCATATCTCTTCCTTCTTGCATCTCCCTCCCTCCCACCCTCTGACTCCCACCCCTCCCACCACCTAGCTGATCTCCCTGTGCTATGCGGCTGCTTCCCACTAGCTATCTATTTTACGTTTGGTAGTGTATATATGTCCATGCCACTCTCTCACTTTGTCACAGCTTACCCTTCCCCCTCCTAATATCCGCAAGTCCATGCTCTAGTAGGTCTGTGTCTTTATTCCCGTCTTACCTGAAGGTACTTCATGACTTTTTTTTTCTTCATGACTTTTCTTTTTCCATATATATGTGTTAGCATGTGGTATTTCTCTTTCTAACTTCCTTCACTCTGTATGACAGAGTCTAGGTCCATCCACATCACTATAGATAACTCAATTTCGTTTCTTTTTATGGCTGAGTAATATTCCATTGTATATATGTGCCACATCTTCTTTATCCATTCATCTGTAGATGGACACTTACGTTGCTTCCATGTCCTGGCTATTGTAAATAGAGCTGCAATGAATATTTTGGTATATGATGTTTTTTGAATTATGGTTTTCTCAGGGTATATGCCCAGTAGTGGGATTGCTGGGTCGTATGGTAGTTCTATTTGTAGTTTTTTTAAGGAAATCCATACTGTACTCCATAGTAGCTGTATCAATTTACATACCCACAAACAGTGTCAGAGTTTCCCTTTTGTCCACACCCTCTCCAGCATTTATTGTTTCTAGATATTTTGATGATGGCCATTCTGACCAGTGTGAGATGATATCTCATTGTAGTTCTGATTTGCATTTCTCTAATGATTAATGATGTTGAGCATTCTTTCATGTGTCTGTTGGTAATCTGTATATCTTCTTTCGAGAAATGTCTATTTAGGTCTTCTGCCCATTTTTGGATTGGATTATTTGTTTTTTTGTTATTGAGCAGCATGGGCTGCTTATAAATTTTGGAGATTAATCCTTTGTCAGTTTCTTCATTTGCAAATATTTTCTCCCATTCTGAGGGTTGTCTTTTGGTCTTCTTTATGGCTTCCTTTGCTGTGCCAAATCATTGAAGTTTCATTAGGTCCCATTTGTTAATTTTTGTTTTTATTTCCATTTCTCTAGGAGGTGGGTCAAAAAGGATCTTGCTGTGATTTATGTCATAGAGCGTTCTACTTATGTTTTCCTCTAAGAGTTTGATAGCTTCTGGCCTTACATTTAGGTCTTTAACCCATTTTGAGTTTATTTTGGTATGTGGTGTTAGGGAGTGTTCTAATCTCATACTTTTACATGTACCTGTCCAGTTTTCCCAGCATCAGTTATTGAAGAGGCTGTCTTTTTTCCACTGTGTATTCTTGCCTCCTTTATCAAAGATAAGGTGACCGTATGTGCGTGGGTTTATCTCTGGGCTTTCTATCCTGTTCCATTGATCTATATTTCTGTTTTTGTGCCAGTACCATACTGTCTCGATTACTATAGCTTTGTATTGTAGTCTGAAGTCAGGGATCCTGATTCCTCCAGCTCTGTTTTTCTTTCTCAAGGTAGCTTTGGCTATTTGGGGTCTTTTGTGTTTCCATACAAACTGTGAAATATTTTGTTCTAGTTCTGTGAAAAATGCCAGTGGTAGTTTGATAGGGATTGCATTGAATCTGTAGATTGCTTTCAGTAGTAGAGTCATTTTCACAATGTTTATTCTTCCAATCCAAGAACATGGTATATCTCTCCATCTATTTGTATCATCTTTAATTTCTTTCATCAGTGTCTTATAATTTTCTGCATACAGGTCCTTTGTCTCCTTAGGTAGGTTTATTCCTAGAATGCACAATAAGAGAAATGAAGAAAACAATCCCATTTACAATTGAATAAAAAATATATGAATACTAGGAATAAACCGAGATAAGAAGGTAAATGAACATTATTTATGAATCTATAAGACACTGAGAAAAGACATTGAAGATAGCACAAACAGATTAAAATAGATGCCATGCTCAGGGACTGGAAGAATTAATATTTTAAGATGACCAAACTACTTAGAGCAATGTATAGATTCAATCCAATCCCTATAAAAATATGCATGGTATTACTCACAGAACTAGAACAAATATTCTAAAATTAGTATGAATACACAAAAGACTGTGAATAGCCATTGCAGTGTTGAGAAGAAGAACAAAGTTGGAGGTATCATACTGCCTGATTTAAAGTATGCTGCAAAACTATAGTAATTAAAACAGTGTGGTGCTGGCACAAAAACAGACACACAGGTCAATGAAACAGGATAGAGAACCCAGAAAGAAACTGACACTTACATGGACAATTAATCTGTAACAAAGTGGGCAAGAGTATACAGTGGGGAAAAGACAGCCTCTTCAACAAGTGATGTTGGGAAAACTGGACAGCTACATGCAAAAGAATCAAACTGGATTTACTCTCTCATACCAGGCACAAAAATAAATTCAAAATGGATTAAAGACTGAAATGTAACACCTGAAACCATACAACTTCTAGAAGGAAATATAGGCAGCATGTTTTTGACATCAGTCAACATAATACTTTTTTTTGTATGTGTCTCCTCAGGGAAGGGAAACAAAAACAAGCATAAACAAAGAGGAGTACATCAAACTAAAAATCCATTGCACATTGAAGGAAACTAAACAAAATGAAACACCACCTACAGAGTGGGAGATGATATCAATATTTGCAAATGATATATCTAAT
Organism: Phocoena phocoena; assembly: GCF_963924675.1. Taxonomy (NCBI): domain Eukaryota; kingdom Metazoa; phylum Chordata; class Mammalia; order Artiodactyla; family Phocoenidae; genus Phocoena; species Phocoena phocoena. The sequence continues at coordinate 24,160,419 of NC_089232.1, read as the reverse complement.
AAGGGGTTAATATACAAAATATACAAAAAACTTATACAACTCAACATCCAAAAACAAACAATTTGTTTATGAAATGGGTAGAGGACCTGAATAGATATTTTTTCAAAGGAGACATAGAGATGGCCAACAGATACATGAGAAGATGCTCAGCATCACTAATAATCATGGAAATACAAATCAAAACCTCAATGAGATATCACCTCACACCTGTCAGCATGGCTATTATTAAAAAGACAGCAAATAAAAAATGATGGCAAGGATATGGAATAAAGGAAAAGCTTTTGCACGGTTGGTGGGAAAGTAAATTGGTGTAGCCGCTATGGAAAACAATATGGAGGTCCCTCAAAAACTTGAAAATAGAACTACCATACAACCCAGAAATTTCACTTCTGGATATCTTTCCTAAGAAAACAAAAATACTAATTTGAAAAGATGTACCTCCATGTTCATTGCAACATTATTTACAATAGCCAAGATATAGAAGCAACCTAAGTGCCTAAGTACTCATCAGTAAGTGAATGGATAAAGACATGGTATATACCATATATATATATATATATATATATATATATATATATATATATATATATATATATATATTCACCATATATATGCCATATTTATACCATATATATACCATACATACTATATATATGGTATATATAATGGTGTATATATATATATAATGAAATATTATTCATACATAAAAAAGAATAAAATATTTCCATTTGTGACAACATGGATGGACCTAGAGGATATTATGCCAAGTGAAATAGATACATAGAACACACTGGTGGTTGTTGGGGGAAAGTGAGTGAAATAGATGAGGGAGATTAAAATATATATGTGTATATATAAATAATAGAATATTATTCAGCCAAGAGAAAGAAGAAATTCTGCCATTTGTCATGATATGAATGGACCTTAAGGACATTATACTAAGTGAAACATTAGACAGAAAAAAACAAATACTGTATGATATCACTTATATGTGGAATTTTACAAAAAAGCCAAACTTGTAAAAGTAGATAGTAGAATGTCTCTACCAGGTGTTTGGGGTGGGGCAAATGGGGAGATGTTAGTTAAAGGAAACAGACTTCCACTTAGAAGATAAAATTCTGGAGATCTAGTGCACAACATGGTGATTATAGTTAACAATATTGTGCTATATACTTGAAAGCTTAGAGATTAGATCTTAAATTTTTCACCACATAAATTACATGACATGATTGACTTATTAACTAACACTATGGTAATAAGCATTTTGCAATGTATAAGCATATCCAATCAATATGTTGTACACCATAAACTTAGGCAATCTTATTTGTCAATTATGTCTCATTAAAACTGGAAAACAATTTTCAGAATACTATTTTTATTTTTAATGCTGAAAAAGATAATCCATCAAAGCTCTCCAAAACATAATAGCCATTAAACTTGAATGACAGACACAAAATTAGCAATTCTTCTGTTTGCTGCAATATTAGAAGGATTGGTTGGAATAAACTTTTGAAGGATTTTGATAGCTATTTCTAGAGAACTCAGGAAATCTTCAATCCTGTCCAAGGGTGCTAGACACAAAACAGAGAAAAAAAAAAAAAAGCCAAAAGGGTAATTCAAGTGATTATTGACCAGTCAGTTAGCACCATGCCAGTTGTATAAGAGAGTTACAAATGGAAAAGTGATATTTCCTCTGAAGTGGATTTGGGTTCTAAATTCCCATGCATTCTCATGCTGAACTGAACTGGAATACATGGAGAGAGAAAAAAGACATTTTGAAAGTGTCAGAGAGTTTGATATCTAGGCCAGAAACAAACCATGGTCCCTTCCTTAACCAACTCCTCCACCCTGACTATATGTTAATATATATACTAATTAATATACATTAATATGTTTCCTTCCATCATACTTTTTCTACATAATGGAAATATAACCTATAGATAAAGCACATCAGAGGAAAGAGAATAACATCCTCCAAGGTATAGCACAGTTTTTAAAAACTGCTCATTCCATTTTTCCTGTGCTGTGGGTTCATAAGAAGCCCCTTCTCAAGTGGGAGGCAGCTCTAGGTGATACTAATACAGATGCTTCAAGAGAAAGGAGAGAATGAGAGAGGAAGAATCCCAAAAGGATTCACCCTCACAAAAGTCTCTAGGAAAGTGGACTTTGCCAGTTATATTAGCAAAAAAAATTGCTTTGCAGAAGTAGGAGAGGTGAGAATAAAGGGATCTTGAGTTTACCTAGGGAATTGATAGAATAATAAATAAATTGTGAATAAATCCTTAACTATTAAAATGTAAACATTAATACTGAGCCCCAAACAAAACCAGAAATAAAACCCTAACCCAATTAGTTTATAAAATCTAAAGGTAGGAGGCCAAAGAAGTTTAAAAATTGGGGGAAAATATCAAGAAAATGGATCTAGTAGAAAGAAGGAGGGACCAAATACTTAGTAGACAAAATAAAATTCAGGTTTTGCCTTTTGGAACATTCTGGAATTAAAAAAAATTATTTTCCATTCATGGTTGGTTATATTATCAGATGCCAAACATGGGATATGGAAGGAAGACTGTACAGAGATGGTTGGAACCGATCTTGAGTTTCTGATTTAGAAGGTCTGGGGTGTGGCCTGCTGACAAAAGTTCAATTAACAATCAAGTTAAGAAGGAATAAAAGGAATTTTATTCAAGCCAAATTAAGGATTATAACCTGGGAGGCAGACTCTCAGAAAACCCTGAGGTGTTCCTCCTATTAGAAGTAGAAGGCACAGTCACATACATTTACAAGACAAATAATTTTATCAAAAGCTAATATTTTACAAAAAGTTCACGAAGTTAATTCTCCAGTTAAGCAGGTATAAAGCAAGCAGCAAGTCACCATGATACCCTACAGAGTTGGGAAGGAACACAATTCTTTTCAGAAGGTAGGAAAAAAACCCTGATCTTTATGGTCAGATAGGCACTACCCTCTTTGAGGAGTTCTGGTTAACGTGTAATGCAGATGCACATTGCACATTAGGGAGTGAAGGAGGAGGTCCAAGTTAACACACAGAGAATTTTGTGCTTAATTTTTCTTGTCCTGCTTTAAAATATAAATTTTACTTCATCAGATCCAAGCAATGCATTTCTAACAATTTCCCAGACGAAGTTAGTATAGCTGCACCAAGGAATACACTAAAAGAAGTTCTGAAACAGAGAAGTCACTAGCTGGTATAAAAGCAGAAGAAAGAAAGAGGAAAAAAATAATCCACGAAGAAGTAAACAACATCCAATTAGGTAAATAACCACAGAAACAGAAGAAACAAAGTCTTCAATTCAGTGTTTTTCGACTTTGAATACCCATTTTAAACATGGGGGAGCTTCCACAAAACCTGATACTCAGGTCCTTCTGTAGTTGTATTGAATCAGAATCTTTGAGATATTGGAACTCTTTAGAAGCTCCTGAAAGGATTTTGATACCCAGTACAATTTAGGAATAATTAGAATAAAATATTAGTTTTATCCCACTATATAATTTGTAAACTGGGATTTTAACTGGAAAATTTTCATGTTTCAATAGAATGGAAACTCCAAGTTGTGGGTTGAGGTACATTCCTGCATCTTTTGGTTCACTTCCTCAATCCTTCTGGGTTCTTTTGAACTTACAGCTTAGGAGATAGAACCGAGCATGCTGTACTTAGGCTTTCCCACACATTTTTGTTTTCCTCTGCATGCTTGCAAATAGGGTGTTTTCTGGTCAGCCTTCCTTCTAGGCACTGAATATACTACCTGTGGTGGGAGGCCTGAGATCTTTCAACTATGCCTGGCTCTGAAAGGTAATTTTTAAAAAAAAGTTTTAAAGGTATAATTCACATATCACAAAATTCACACTTTTGAAATGTAAAATTTAGTAGATTTTATTATGTTCTCTAGTTTTAGAATATTTTTGTCACCCCCAAAAGAAACCTGGTACTCTTTAACTATATCCCTCTGTCCTCCTAAGCCATAGACAACCACTAATCTATTTTTAGTTTTCATGGATTTTCTTTTTCTGAACACTGAAACATTAATTTTAAATCATGTGAAATATTAGAAGGTTCATTGTGTCCTCAAACCACAGACATGACAGATCTGTTTTTTACACCCCCCCAAAATATGATATTTTTATATCTATCTGGGATATTCTCATTTGGTGTCCAAATGAGAAGGGACCTTCATGTCTCTCTGAAACTCTACCACTGGATGCAATAAATTACTTCCCAGAAAAAATTTACCCAGAATGACTCCAAAGTAATGTAAATATTGACAAATCCATAACAAACTTGAAAAAAGCTATACTGAAGCCAAAACAGAAACCATAAAAAAGCAAGATTTATTTATTAGACTATTATAAAAATTAAAACTTCTGCATCTTAAATATCAATATCACTATAAACCAAGCTATGTTAAATATACAATGGGAATGCACAGTAAAGTGTTAGTTTACAGAGAGTTTTACACATCAGTAGGAAAAATGACAGATACCACCATATGAAAAAAAGAGCAAAGGACATGCACATCAAATTCAAAGTGAAGACATAAATTTTAAAAGACCAACAATTAACATGGGAAAATGTTCAACATTATTGGAATTGAAAAGATGCAAATTTAAACAATGAGCTATTTTTCACATATAAGGAAAGATTAAAATATTAATATTGTCAGTATTGGTGAAGGTGAGGGGTAATGGAAATATCTTCTTCAAAGTGAAGGTTATTATAACCTTTCAAAAGACAATTTTGTGACTTGTAACCCAAATAAAAAGCATAATCTTACCAACTTCACAGCTTGAATTTTAATCTCAGGAACTAGACAAATACATAACAATATATTTCTAAATATGTTTATTACAAAAATATTTATAGTAAGGAAATTTGGAAAAGAATATGTAGGAAACATAAATGATTATTTTAATATATTTGAGAACATTCATGTGTTGATATTATATACACATGAATATGCATGTATATTTATATATTATATAAATATATATAAAAATATTTTATATATATTTATAGAGAGTAAATAAATCAATAAAATATTGAAAAAAGTATGTTTTGAAATTATGAAATGAGACAATTGTCTCATTCAGTTCACTGAGCAAAAGCAACAATAAAAGCTATAAAACAGAAGAAGAGGTCAAGATGGCAGAATAGGAGGACCTGAGGTTTGCCTCTCTCCACAAGTACATCAAGAATGCATCTACAAGTGGAACTATACACACAGAGCACCTGCTGAACACTAGTAGAGGACCTTGGACACCAAAAGGAAAAGAAAATATCCCCACATAACTTGGTAGGACAAAAGAGAAAAAGGAAGAAAAAGAAAAGAGGAAACAAGATGGAACCTGCACCCCTGGGGCAGAGCTGAAGGAGAGGGGAGGTTACTGTACTGAGGGAAACCCTCTCACAGGTAGCCAGATCAGCTGAAATAGAGGGCAGGCTTTGGGGATATCTGAGGAAACTGAAGCAGCCAGTCTGTGTCAGGCAGGGTGAGCAAGACTTGTATGGATGGTCTGTGTCACTGCCCTGTGCACCCCAGTCTGAGATGGGTGCCTGCCAGTGCTGGCAGGAGCTGGGTGCTGAAGAATAGGATTTGGAGAGTGGACCTTGGAAGTGGACTGCTATTGGCTGTGCGGTGATGTCCTCAGGGGACAGGAGTGAGGTGCTCCATAGACAGGAAACACAGACTGCCTTGGAAGTAAGGAGTCATTGTTGAGTGCCACGTGAGAGGTGGTGCTGCCAGTGTAGCCTTTCTTCCCACATGCCAGCCCCTATCTCTGCAGGCAATGGGAGGGACTCCCACCAGAGCAAGCGCACATGTCCCAGTCAGTTGTCACCTCTTGCCTCTTCCACCTAAGAAGCAAGTGTGCCCCAGTCAGCTGCTGCATTTGCCCACTCTCACCTTGGCAGGGAGCAGATCCCTGAGGGTGGCTCACATGCAGAGGTGGGGCCAAAAAAAAAGTTAAGCCCCAGGGTTTATGTGAAATATCTCTGTGAAGCTACACAAGTCATGGATTTAACCCTCACAATTGGCTTGGTAAAGCTAGTGTCTGCAGAACATTTGAATGAAGAACAAATGCTCTCACAACTGAGAAGGGTCTAGCTTTGGATTTTTTGGTCACATACTCATGGGAGTTGGACCAGGTCAGAGGCTGAGCTGCACCCACTGTGATGACAGCATGTCCAGAGACCTACTTAGAGGTTATGGAGGGCCTCCTGGGGAGGTGGAGATTGGCTGTGGCTCACTGGATGGGCAAGCACACTGATAGTAGAGGCCCCAGGGAAATTTTTTGTTTTGTTGTTGTTGCTGTTTTTATGTTTGTTATTTTTAAAAATATTTAATATATATTTTTGTTTTGTTTGTTTTGTTTTTGTGATTTTCCGTTTTCTCTTTTCATTTTTGTTTGTTTTTTGTTTTCTTTGCTTTTTGTTGTTTTATTGTTTGTTTTTTCTGTTTGTTTCTTTTTGTTTTCTTTGTTTTTTTTTTTTTTTTGCTTTTGTTTGGTTGGTTTTGTTTTTATTGTTTCTCTTGGTTTTCATTTGTCTGCTTGTTTTCTTTTCTGTTTTGGCAATGCTGTGCAGCTGTGGGGTCTTGGTTCCCCAGCCAGAGGTCCAACCTGAGCCCCTGTGGTAGGAGCACTGAGTCCAGACCGCTGGACCACCAGAGAATTCCTGACCCCAGGAAATATTAATCACCGTGAACTCTCCTGGAGGTCCCCATCTCAGCACCAAGATGGCTTCACCCAATAGCCTGTAAGCTCCACTGCTGGAATGCCTTAGGTCAGATAATCAGCAAGACAAGAACACAACTCAACCCATCAGCAGACTGGCTGTCTAAAGTCATACTAAACTCACAGACACCCCAAAACACACCCATTGACATGGCCCTGCCCACCAGAGGGACAAGACCCAGCTCCACTCAATAGAGTGCAGGATGTACTGCCTCTCACCAGGAAACAATCCTACATAAGCCCCTGGATCAACCTACCCAACTGGGGCAGGCACCAGAAGCAAGAGGAACTATGACCCTGCAGCCTGCAGAAAGGAGAACACAAGCACAGTAATTTAGACAGAATGAGAAGACAGAGAAATATGGTGAAGATGAGGGAGAAAAGTAAAACCCAACAAGACTAACTAAATGAAGAGGAAATAGGCAATCTACCTGAAAAATAATTCAGAAGAATAAGAACAAAGATGATCCAAGACCTTGGAAACATAATGGAAACACAGAATAGAAGACACAAGAAATGCTTAACAAAGACCTAGAAGAACAATAGAACAAATAGTGGTGAACAATAGAGTAATTGAAATGAAAAATACACTAGAAGGAAACAATATCAGAATGACTGAGGCAGAAGAATAGATAAGTGAGCTGGGAGATAGAATGGTGGAAATCACTGCTGCAGAACAGAATAAAGAAAAAAGAATTAAAAGAAATGAGGCAGTCTTGGATACCTCTGGGAAAATATAAAACGAATCAATATTTGAATTATAGGAGTCCCAGAAGAAGAGAAAGGGTCGGAGAAAATATTTGAAGAGATTATAGTAAAAAACGTTCCAAACATGGGAAAGGAAATAGTCACCAAAGTCTAGGAAGTGCAGAAATTCCCATACAGGATTAACCCAAGGAGAAACATGCCAAGACACAAATTAATCAAACAAAAATTAAATACAAAGAAAAAATATTAAAAGCAGCAAGGGAAAAGCAACAAATAACATACAAGGGAATGTCCATAAGGTTATCAGCTGATTTTTCAGAAACTCTGCAGGCCAGAAGGGAGTGGCATGATATATTCAAAGTGATGAAAAGGAAAATCCTACAACCAAGAATACCCTACCCAGCAAGGCACTCATTCAGATTCAACAGAGCAATCAAAATGTTTAGAGACAAGCAAATGTAAGAGAATTCAGCACCACCAAACCAGATGTACAACAAATGCTAAAGGAACTTCTCTAGGCAAGAAAAACAAGAAAGAGAAAAAGAGAGGAAGAAAAGCAAAAAGACCTAAAAAAAAAGCCCAAAACAATTAAGAAAATGGCAATAGGAACTTACATATTGATAATTACCTTAAATGTAAATGGATTAAATGCTCCAACCAAAAGACACAGACTGGCTGAATGGATAAAAAAACAAAACCATATATATGCTATCTACAAGAGACCAATTTCAGACCTAGGGACACATACAGACTGAAAGTGAGGAGATGGAAAAAGATATCCCATGCAAAGGGAAATCAAAAGAAAGCTAAAGTAGCAATACTCATAACAGACAACATAGACTTTAAAGCACAGACTGTTACAAGAGACAAGGAAAGACACTGTATAATCATCAATGTATCAATCCTAGAAGGATACATAACAATTGTAAATATATATACACCCAACATAAGAGAACCTCAAAACATAAGGCAAATGCTAACAGCCACAAAAGGAAAAATCACCAGTAACACAATAATACTGGGGGATTTTAACAACCCATTTACTCCAATGGATAGATTATCAAGACAGAAAATTAATAAGGAAACACAAGCCTTAAATGAAACATTAGACCAGATAGGCTTAATTGATATCTGTAGAATATTCCATCTGAAAGCAGCAGAATACACTTTCTTCTCAAATGCACATGGAACATTCTCCAGGATAGATCACATCTTGGATCACAAATCAGGTCTTGGTAAATTTAAGAAAATTAAAATCATATCAGGCATCTTTCCTGACTACAACACTATGAAATTAGAAATCAATTAGAGGAAAATACCTGTAAAAAACTCAACCCCATGGAGGCTAAACTGTATGTTACTAATTAATCAATGTATCACTGAAGGCATCAAAGAGGAAATCAAAAAATAACTAGAGGCAAATAACAACAAAAACATGACAATCCAAAACCTTCTTAGAACTGCTTTTGTCATGCAGCCAAAGCAGTTCTAAGAAGGAAGTTTATAGCAATATAATCTTACCTCAAGAAACAAGAAAAATCTCAGATAAACCTATTCTTACACTTAAAGCAACAAGAGAAAGAAGAGCAAACAGAACCCAATGTTAGTAGAAGGAAAGAAATCATAAAGATCACAACAGAAATAAATGAAATAGAGAGAAATAAAACAATAGCAAACATCAATGAAATTAAAAGCTGGTTCTGGGCTTCCCTGGTGGCGCAGTGGTTGGGAGTCCGCCTGCCGATGCGGGGGGCGCGGGTTCGTGCCCCGGTCTGGGGGGATCCCACGTGCCGCGGAGCGGCTGGGCCCGTGAGCCATGGCCGCTGGGCCTGGGCGTCCGGAGCCTGTCCTCCGCAGCGGGAGAGGCCACGACAGTGAGAGGCCCGCGTACCGCAACAAAAAAAAAAAAAAAAAAAAAAAAAGCTGGTTCTATTAGAAAATAAACAAAATTGATAAACCTTTAGCCAGACTCATCAAGAAAAAAGGGAGAGGCTCAAATCAATAAAATTAGAAATGAAAAAGGAAAAGTTACAACAGACACCACAGAAATACAAAAGATCAGAACAGATTACTACATGCAACTATATGCCAATATAAAATAGACAACTTAGAAGAAGTGGACAAATTCTCAGAAAGATACAGCCATCCAAGACTGAACAAGGTAGAAATAAAAATATAAACAGACCAATCACAAGTACTGAAATTAAAGCAGTGATTAAAAATCTTCCAACAGGGCTTTCCTGGCATTCCAGTGGTTAAGACTCCTCTCTCCCAATGCAGGGGGTATGGGTTCGATCCATCGTTGGGGAACTAAGACTCCACATGCCACGTGGCACAGCCAAAAAACAAAAAATAATCTTCCAACAAACAAAAGATCAGGACCAGATGGCTTCACAGGTGAATTCTAATAAACAATTAGAGAACTCTTAACAGCTACCCTTCTGAAACTCTTCCAAAAACTTGCAGAGGAAGGAACACTCTCAAGGTCATTCTATCAATCTACAAGGTCTCTAAATGAGACAAAGATATCACACAAAAAAATAAAATTACAGACCAATATCACTGATGAACTTAGATGCAAAAATCCTCTACAAAATAATAGCAAACTGAATCCAACAACACATTGAAAGGATCATACACCATAATCAAGTGAGGTTTATCCCAGGGATGCAAGGATATTTCAATATCTGCAAATCAATCAGTTTGATATAACACATCAACAAATTGAATGATAAAAAACATATGAACATCTCAGTAGATGCAGAAAAATATTTTGACAAAGTTCAACACACATTTATAATAAAAACACTCCAGGAAGTGGGCATAGAGGGAGCATACATCAACATAATAAAAGCCATATATGAAAAACTCCCAACAACAAACATCATTCTCAATGGTGAAAAACTGAAACCATTTCCTCTAACATCAGGAACAAGACAAGGATGTCCACTCTTGCCACTATTATTCAACACAGTTTTGAAAGCCACGGCAGAGAAGAAAAAGAAATAAAAGGAATCCAAATGGAAAATAAGAAGTAAAACTGTCACAGTTTACAGATGACATGATACTATACATAAAAAACCCTAAAGATGCTACTAGAATATTACTAGAGCTCAGCAACAAATCTGATAAAGTTGCAGGATACAAAATTAATGCACAGAAGTCTCTTGCATTCCTGTACACTAACAACTAAAGATCAGAAAAAGAAATCAAAGAAACAATCCCATTTACCATTGAAACAAAAAGAATACAATACCTAGGAATAAACCTACTTAAGGAGGTAAAAGATCTGTATTCATAAAATTGTAAGACACTGATGAAACTAATAAAAGATGATGTAAACAGACAGAGAGATATACCATGTTCTTGGATTGGAAAAATCAGTATTGTCAAAATGATTGATATTGTCAATATAATCTATGGATTTAATGCAATCATTATCAAATTACCTAGAGCATTTTTCACGGAATTAGAACAAAAATAATTACAATTTGCATGGAAACACAAAAGACCATGAATAGCCAAAGCAATCTTGAGAAAGAAAAATGGAGCTGGAGGAATCAGGTGCCCTGACTTTGGACTATAATATAAAGCTACAGTAATTAAAACAGTATGGTAGTGGCACAAAAATGAAACTGTAAATCAATGGAACAGGATAGAAAGTCCACAGGTAAACCAACACACCTAAAGTCATCTAATCTATGACAAAGGAGGCAAGAATATATAATGGAGAAAAGACAGTCTCTTCAATAAATGATGCTGAGAAAACTGGAGAGCTACTATAAAAGAGTGAAATTAGAACATTCTTTAATACCATACAAAAAACTAAACTTAAAATGGATTAAAGACCTAAATGTAAGTCTGGATACTATAAAACTCATAGAAGAAATAATAGGCAGAACAGTCTCTGACATAAATCGCAGCAAGATCTTTTTTGACTCACCACCTAGAGTAGTGAAAATAAAAACAAAAAAATAAATAAATGGGACCTAATTAAACTTAAAACCCTTTGCATAGCAAAGGAAACCATAAATAAAATGAAAAGACAACCCTCAGAATGGGAGAAAATATTCACAAATGAAGCAACCAACAAGGGATTAATCTCCAAAACATACAAACATCTCATGTCGCTCAATATCAAAATAAAACCCAAACAACCCAATTGAAAATTGCGTGTAATATCTAAATAGATACTTGTCCAAAGAAGACATAGAGATGGTTAAAAAACACATGAAAAGCAATTCAACATCACTAATTAGTAGCAAAATGCAAAACAGAACTACAAGTGGTATTACCTCCCACTGGTCAGAATGGTCATCATCAAAATTCTACAAAACATAAATGCCGGGGGTTGGAGGGGGAAACTGGCAGAAGAGTAAGACATGGAGATCACCTTCCTCCCCACAGATACATCAGAAATACATCTACACGTGGAACAACTCCTGTAGAACACCTACTGAATGCTGGCAGAAGACCTCAGACCTCCAAAAAGGCAAAAAACTCCACACGTACCTGGGTAAGGCAAAAGAAAAAAGAATAAACAGAGACAAAAGAATAGGGACAGGACCTGCACCACTGGAAGGGAGCTGTGAAGGAGGAAAGGTTTCCACATACTAGGAACACCTTCGCAGGTGGAGACTGCAGGTAGTGGAGGGGGGAAGCTTTGGAACCATGGAGGAGAGCACAGCAACACAGGTGTGGAGGGCAAAGTGGAGAGTTTCCCACACAGAGGATCAGAGCCAACCGGCACGCACTAGCCCAAGAGGCTTGTCTGCTCACCTGCTGTGGCGGGCAGGGCTGGGAGCTGAGGCTCGGGCTTTGGTCAGACCACAGGGAGAGGACTGGCGGCATGAACACAGCCTGAACAGGTTAGTGCAACACGCCTAGCCGGGAGGGAGTCTGGGGAAAAGTCTGGACCTGCCCAAGAGGCAAGAGACTTTTTCTTCCCTCTTTGTTTCCTGCTGTGTGAGGAGAAGGGATTAAGAGTGCTGGTTAAAGGAGCTCCAGAGACAGGCGTGAGCCACAGCTAACAGTGCGGACATCAGAGATGGGCATGAGATACTAAGGCTGCTGCTGCCATCACCAAGAAGCCTGTGGGTGAGCGCGGGTCACTGTCCACACCACCCCTCCTGGGAACCTGTGTAGCCCCCAACTGCCAGGGTCCAGGGATCCAGGGACAATTTCCCCAGGAGAACACACGGCGCACCTCAGGCTGATGCAACGTCATGGCGGCCTGTGCCGACGCAGCCTTGCCCCACGTCATTCCCATCCTATCCCCGACCTGAGTGAGCCAGAGCCCCCAAATCAGTGGCTCCTTTAACCCCTTCCTGTCTGAGCAAAGAACAGACACTCTCAGGCTACCTACATGCAGAGGCGGGGCCAAATTCAAAGCTGAGACCGGGGGATGTGTGAACAAAGAAGTGAAAGGGAAATCTCTCCCAGCAGCCTCAGGAGCAGTGGATTAATTCTCCATAATAAACTTGATGTACCCTGCATCTGTGGAATACCTGAATAGACAACAAATCATCCCAAATTGAGGAGGTGGACTTTGAGAGCAAGATTTATGATTTCTTCCCCTTTTCCTCTTTTTGTGAGTGTGTATGTGTATGCTTCTGTGTGAGATTTTGTCTGTATAGATTTATAGATTTGCTTTCACCATTTGTCCTAGGGTCCTATCGGTCCACTGTTTTTTTTTTTTTTTTTTTTTAACTTTTAAAAAATTTGTTTTCTTAATATTTATTTTAATAATGTTATTTTATCTCCATTCTTTCCTTCTTTCTTTCTTTCTTTCTTTCTTTCTTTCTTTCTTTCTTTCTTTCTTTCTTTCTTTCTTTCTACTTTTTCTCCCTTTTATTCTGAGCCATGTGGATGAGAGGCTCTTGGTGCTGCAGCCAGGAGTCAGTGCTGTGCCTCTGATGTGGGAGAGCCACCATGAAGACCCTGGTCCAAAAGAGACCTCCCAGCTCCACATAATATCAACGGCGAAAATCTTCCAGAGATCTCCATCTCAACACCAACACACAGCTCCACTCAATGACCAGCAAGCTATAGTGCTGGACAACCTATGCCAAACAACTGGCAAGACAGGAAAACAACACCACCCATTAGCAGAGAGGCTGCCTAAAATCATAATAAGTCCACAGACACCCCAAAACACCACCAGAAGTGGACCTACCCAGCAGAAAGACAAGATCCAGCCTCATCCACCAGAACACAGGCACTAGTCCCCTCCACCAGGAAGCCTACAAAACCCATGGAACCAACTTTAGCTAGTGGAGACAGACACCAAAAACAATGGGAACCACGAACCTGCAGCCTGAAAAAAGGAGACTGCAAAGACAGTAAGAGAAGAAAAATGGGAAGACATAAAATCACACAGCAGATGAAGGAGCAAGATAAAAACCCACCAGACCTAATAAATGAAGAAGAAATAGACAGTCTACCTGAAAAAGAATTCAGAATAATGATAGTAAAGTTGATGCAAATTCTTGGAAATAGAAGAGAGGAAATGCAAGAAACATTTAAAAAGGATCTAGAAGAACTAAAGATGAAACAAGCAACGATGAACAACACAATAAATGAAATTAAAAATACTCTAGAAGGGATCAATAGCAGAATAACTGAGGCAGAAGAACGGATAAGTGACCTGGAAGATAAAATAGTTGAAATAACTACTGCAGAGCAGAATAAAGAAAAAAGAATGAAAAGAACTGAGGACAGTCTCAGAGACCTCTCGGACAACATTAAATGAACCAACATTCAAATTATAGGGATTCCAGAAGAAGAAGAGAAAAAGAAAGGGACTGAGGAAATATTTGAAGAGATTATAGTTGAAAATTCCCTAATATGGGAAAGGAAATAGTTAATCAAGTCCAGGAAGCACAGAGAGTCCCATACAGGATAAATCTAAGGAGAAACATGCCAAGACACATAAGAATCAAACTGTCAAAAATTAAATACAAATAAAACATATGAAAAGCAGCAATGGTAAAACAACAAATAACACACAAGAGAATCCCCATAAGGTTAACAGCTGATCTTTCAGCAGAAACCCTGCAAGCCAGAAGGCATTGGCAGGACATATTTAAAGAGATGAAGGAGAAAAACCTACAATCAAGATGACTCTACCCAGCAAGGTTCTCATTCAGATTTGATGGAGACAATAAAACTTTTACACAAAAGCAAAAGCTGAGAGAGTTCAGCACCACCAGACCAGCTTTACAACAAATGCTAAAGGATCTTCACTAGGCAAAAAACACAAGAGAAGGAAAAGACATATACTAACAAACCCAAAACAATTAAGAAAATGGGAATAGGAACACACCTATCGATAATTATCTTAAATGTAAATGTAAATGGATTAAATCCTCGCAAAAAAAGACAAAGACTGGCTGAATGGGTACAAAAGACCCATATATATACTGTCTATAAGAGACCCACTTCAGACCTAGAGACACATACAGACTGAAAGTGAGGGGATGGAAAAAGATATTCCATGCAAATGGAAACCAAAAGTAAGCTGGAGTAGCAATTCTCATATCAGACAAAATAGACCTTAAAATAAAGACTATTACAAGAGACAAAGAAGGACACTACATAATGATCAAGGGATAGATCCAAGAAGAAGATATAACAATTGTAAATATTTATGCACCAACCTTAGGAGCACCTCAATACATAAGGCAAATACTAATGGCCATAAAAGGGGAAATCGACAGTAACACATTCATAATAGGGGACTTTACACCCCACTTTCACCAATGGACAGATCATCCAAAATGAAAATAAATAAGGAAACACAAACTTTAAGTGACACATTAAACAAGATGGACTTAATCGATATTTATAGGACACTCCATCCAAAAACAACAAAATACACATTTTTCTCAAGTACTCATGGAACATTCTCCAGGATAGATCATACCTTGGGTCACAAATCAAGCCTTAGTAAATTTAAGAAAATTGAAATTGTATCAAGTATCTTTTCTGACCACAGCGCTATGAGACTAGATATCAATTACAGAAAAAGATCTGTACAAAAAACAAACACATGGAGGCTAAACAATACACTACTTAATAATGAAGTGATCAGTGTAGAAATCAAAGAAGAAATCAGAAAATACTTAGAAACAAATGACAATGGAGACACGATGACCCAAAACGTATGGGATGCAACAAAAGCAGTTCTAAGAGGGAAGTTTATAGCAATACAAGCCCACCTTAAGAAGCAGGAATCATCTCAAATAAACAACCTAACCTTGCACCTAAAGAAATTAGAGAAAGAAGAACAAAAATACCCCAAAGTTAGCAAAAGGAATGAAATCATAAAGATTAGATCAGAAATAAATGAAAAAGAAATGAAGGAAATGATAGCAAAGATCAATAAAACTAAAAGGTGCTTCTTTGAGAAGATAAACAAAATTGATAAACCATTAGCCAGACTCATCAAGAAAAAAAGGGAGAAGACTCAAATCAATATAATTAGAAAAGTAAAAGAAGTAACAACTGACACTGCAGAAATACAAAAGATCTTGAGAGATTACTACAAGTAACTATATGCCAATAAAATGGACAACCTGGAAGAAATGAAGAAATTCTTGGAAATGCACAACCTGCCAAGACTGAATCAGGAAGAAATAGAAAATATGAACACACCAATCACAAGCACTGAAATTGAAACTGTGATTAAAAATCTTCCAACAAACAAAAGCCCAGGACCAGATGGCTTCACAGGCGAATTCTATCAAACATTTAGAGAAGAGTTAACACCTGTCCTTCTCAAACTCATCCAAAATATAGCAGAGGGAGGAACCCTCCCAAAATCGTTCTATGAGGTCACCATCACCCTGATACCAAAACCAGAGAAGGATGTCACAAAGAAAGAAACCAACAGGCCAACATCACTGATGAATATAGAGGTAGAAATCCTCAACAAAATAGTAGCAAACAGAATCCAACAGCATATTAAGAAGATCATACACCATGATCAAGTGGGGTTTATCCCAGGAATGCAAGGATTTTTCTATATATGCAAATCAGTCAATGTGATACACCTTATTAACAAATAGAATGAGAAAAGCGATACGATCATCTCAATAGATGCAGAGAAAGCTTTCAACAAAATTCAGCACCCATTTATGATAAAAACCCTCTAGAAAGTAGGCATAGAGGGAACTTTTCTCAACATAATAAAGGCCATATATGACAAATCCACAGCCAACATCATCCTCAATGGTGAAAAACTGAAAGCAATTCCACTAGAATCAGGCTGAAGACAAGGTTGCCCACTCTCACCACCCTTATTCAACATAGTTTTGGAAGTTTTAAGCACAGCAATCAGAGAAGTAAAGGAAATAAAAGGAGTCCAAATTGGGAAAGAAGAAGTAAAACTGTCAGTCTTTGCAGATGACATGATACTATACATAGAGAATCCTAAAGATGCTACCAGAAAACTACTAGAACTAATCAATGAATTTGGTAAAGTAGCTGGATACAAAACTAATGCGCAGAAATCTCTGGCATTCCTATACACTAATGATGAAAAATCAGAAAGTAAAATCAAGGAAACACACCCATTTACCACTGCAACAAAAAGAATATAATATCTAGGGATAAACCTACCTAAGGAGACAAAAGACCTGTATGCAGAAAATTATAAGACACTGACGAAAGAAATTAAAGATGATACAAATAGATGGAGAGATATACCATGTTCTTGGATTGGAAGAATCAACATTATGAAAATGACTCTACTACCCAAAGCAATCTACAGATTCAATGCAATCCCTATCAAACTACCATTGGCATTTTTCACAGAACTAGAACAAAATATTTCAAATTTGTATGGAAACACAAAGACCCTGAATAGCCAAAGCAATCTTGAGAATGAAAAATGGAGCTGGAGGAATAAGGCTCCCTGACTTCAGACTATACTACAAAGCTAGAATAATCAAGACAGTATGGTACTGGCACAAAAACAGAAATATAGATCAATGGAACAGGATAGAAAGCCCAGAGGTAAACCCACGTACATATGGTCTCTTTTCCTTCGATAAAGGAGGCAAGAATATACATTGGTGAAATGGCAGCCTCTTCAATAAGTGGTGCTGGGAAAACTGGATAGGTACATGTTAAAGTATGAAATTAGAGCACTCCCTAACACCATACACAAAAATAAGCTCAAAATGGATTAAAGACCCAACTGCAAGGCTATCAAACTCTTAGAGGAAGACATAGGCAGAACACTCTATGGCATAAATCACAGCAAGATCCTTTCTGACCCACCTCCTAGAGTAATGGAAATAAAAACAAAAATAAACAAATGGGACCTAATGAAACTTCAAAGCTTTTGCACAGCAAAGGAAACCATAATGAATACCAAAGGACAACCCTCAGAATGGGAGAAAATATTTGCAAATGAAGCAACTGACAATGGATTAATCTCCAAAATTTATAAGCAGCTCATGAAGCTCAATAACAAAAAAACAAACAATCCAATCCAAAAATGGGCAGAAGACCTAAATAGACATTTCTCCCGAGAAGATATACAGACTGCCAAGAAACACATGAAAGAATGCTCAACATCATTAATCATTAGAGTAATGCAAATCAGAACTACAATGAGATATCATCTCACACCAGTCAGAATGGCCACCATCAAAATATCTAGAAACAATAAATGCTGGAGAGGGTGTGGAGGAAATGGAATACTCTTGCACTGCTGGTGGGAATGTGAATTGGTACAGCCACTATGGAGAACAGTATGGAGGTTCCTTAAAAAACTACAAATAGAACTACCATATGACCCAACAATCCCACTACTGGACATGTACCCTGAGAAAACCATAATTCAGAAAGATTCATGTACCAAAATGTTCATTGAAACTCTATTTACAATAGCCAGGACATGGAAGCAACCTTAGTGTCCATCATCGGATGAATGGATAAAGAAGACGTGGCTCATATATACAATGGAATATTACTCTGCCATGAAAAGAAGTGAAATTGAGTTATTTGTAGTGAGGTGGATGGACATAGAGTCTGCCATACAGTGTGAAGTAATTCAGAAAGAGAAAGACAAATTCCATATGTTAACACATATATATGGAATGTATGATAAAAAAAATGTCATGAAGACCCTAGGGGTAAGACAGGAATTAAGACACAGTCCTATTAGAGAGTGGACTTGAGGATATGGGGAGGGGAAAGAGTAGGCTGTGACAAAGTGAGAGAGTGGCATGGACATATATACACTACCAAATGTAAAATAGATAGCTAGTGGGAAGCAGCCGCATAGCACAGGGAGATCAACTCGGTGCTTTGTGACCACCTAGAGGGAAGGGATAGGGAGGATGGGAGGCAGGGAGATGAAGAGGGAAGAGATTTGGGAACATATGTATATGTATAACTGATTCACTTTGTTATAAAGCAGAAACTAACACACCATTGTAAAGGAATTATACTCCAATAAAGATGTAAAAAAAAAACCAACATAAATGCTGGAGAGGGTGTGGAGAAAAGGGAACACTCCTACACTATTTGTGGGGATGTAAACATTATGGAGAACAATATGGATATTCCTTATAAAACTAAAAATAGAGCTACCATATGATCCAGCAATAGTGATACTGAGCATATATCTGGAGGAAACCATAATTCGTAAAAAATACGTGCACCCCATTGTTCACTGCAGCTCTATTTACAATAGCCAGGACATGGAAGCCACATAATTTTCCATCAACAGAGGAATGGATAAAGAAGATGTGATACATATATACAATGGAATATTATTCAACCATAAAAAAGAACAAAATAATGCCATTTGCAGAAACATGGATGGACCTAGAGACTGTCATACTGAGTGAAGTAAGTCACACAGAGAAAGACAAATATCATGTGATATCACCTGTATGTGGAATCTAAAAATGGTATAAGTGAATTCATCTACCAAGCGAAGTAGAGTTACAGATGTAGAAAACTTATAGTTACCAGGGAGTAAGGGAGAGAGGGATAAATTGGGAGATTGTGATTGATATATACACACTACTATATATAAAATAAGTAACTAGTAAGGACATAGTATATAACAAAAGGAACTCTACTCAATACTCTGTAATGCTCTATATAGGAAAAGAACCTAAAAAAAGAGGGGATATATGTATACATATAACAGATTCATTTTGCTGTACACCTGAAACTAACATAACTTTGTAAATCACCTGTACCCCAATTAAATAAAAACTATAAATCAGAAAATTACTCTTTCTATGAATTTCTAAAAAGATTAGGAGGAAATATATTCTAAAAATAAAGATTAAGGGTGATTTTTAATTACATGTTTATGTTTTTCTGAGTTTCATATTTTTTACTAGCTTGCCTCTTTTATAATCAAGATTGAATTTTATATCAAAGAGAAAAACCAGTTGACCTTGAGATCCTGTATCTGCCAGAGGCCACCTTGAAAATTTCACAGAAGTCACATAATTTGTACTAAGTGATTATCATCTTTTTTGGAGAATGCTTTGGAGAGGAGCATAAATAAGTGATTTGAGAAGTAGGGTCAAGTGCTTTTACTTGAATATTTTTCCTGCTTTCTGATTTCTGCCATATATAGTTACCATTTGTTCTGATTTCTGCAATACGTAGTTGTCAGAAACACACCCTATCCTCAACAGAGTGACTTCAGTATTTGAAGAGGGCACGTGCTCTAATCTTGATGCTAAATTGTCCTTGTATTCTAGGGCCTTGTGCGCAAATCTGATAAGCATCAGAATCACTACATGCAGATACCTAATCTTGCAATCAGAGATTATGATTCAGTAGTTTGGGGTGCAGCTTTAACATGTGTTTTTAACAGATCATGCTGAAAATATTGCTTGTCACCCACTGTTAGGGGCCCAGTTTCCTAGGTCATAGAAGGTTCTTTACTGTATCTCAGAAATTCTAAATTAAATAACAAAAGGGAGAGAGAGAGAGGCAGAGACAGTGACAGAGTTAGAGAGAGACAAGTTGGGAGAGAGAGCTATTGATTGGAAGAAAACAGAAGAGTTTTGTTCTATTTTGGTTTTTAAGTGATTCTGTTTACTGAGAAAGAAACCTGAAGAGAAATGTGTATACCAAATATGCAAAGCTATTCAAATGTGCTTTTAAAAAAGAAACACTTTTTTTACAATAGACAAGAAGAAAATCACTGGTAAGAAATAGCATGAATAAGGTGTTATCAATTCAGTTTATACAATACAGTATCCATTACTTTTAATTATTTTTGTTATTTATGTGGGTAAAAATTTTGTGATTTTTTACAAAACTTTTATATTAATGATTTTATGATACCTTTGTCAATGTTTTGAAACCAATAAAAGATATTTCTCTGGTAGAATTTGGGCAACATGTTCACCTATATCTTTTCTAGTCTCATTTTTACAACCAGTGTTAAAAGTTTTTGAACTGATTGAGTAACACCTATTCAGATAAACAGCCAGGCCAATTACAACATTATAAGCATATTCAGGAAATTAGTGCAAGAGACTTCTTGAAGATTTATGTCAGGGAAAGCATAATGTGGCCAGAGAGACAACAGAGTTGGTGACAGGAGAGTGGTGGAGACTGTGACAAAATGCCCTTTCTAAAGATGACCACAGCTAATCAAATCCTTCTTACTGTTGCCATCCCCATTGTGTCTGGCTCTCCCATATTTAAGAGCAGCCAGACATCTTGATATCTATGTGTATCTCTTATTTTTAAAAATATTTTTGGAACTACTTAAATATTAAATAAATGAGAGTGTGAGCCAAACAAATACATCAAATGTGTCTCTGGGACAGATTCCTCTGGCTTAGAACAGAGCAAATAAAAAGACATCCTTTTCACTCTCCAATTCCTTCCCTTAGAGTTTATGCAGGGAACACTAAACGTTGTAAACAAGCTCTAATTTGGCAGCTTCTAAGGAAGATCAACATTTCCCTGAGCAAGTTATTAAGAGATTTAGGGGTTAGGGAATCTTAACATGTTTTAATTGGAGGAATGGGAGTAAGGAAGATAAATGGATGAAAACCAAAGATGTGGATATGTAATCTGTATTTGGAAAATGTTGCTTGACCTCTGAGATCCTTTATTTTCTCTAACCCAATACCTGCCCCTCCCCCAAAGCCCTGAAATTGTGTCAGGCTGTCTGCAATGTTTTTCTACATCATTTGATGTACAATGCTTGTTAGAAAAATTGCATCCTGCTAAGATGCTATATCATATCATTTGGATTGATGAATAAAGCAAGAATTCACTATCTTCATGGCATCAAAATGCAGCCCTGATTATTCAGTTTTGCATTACTTTAAGAGGAAGTTTGCAGCATAATCTCCCTTTCAAATGTAAGTTTTCCTTAGAGAATGATAAGCAGTACTTGAGGCTTCATGTATGTGAATCAATCAAAAGTAAGCAAACTGCAATATCTAAAGAACTCCATAGATTTGTCAAAAGTGAAAAGAAAGTTATTGGGAAGATATGCATTACACTTAACTTCCTCTTTTATTACATTCTGGTCTTATACCAATTCTGAACTTGTAGGCAGATGGCAATGGGTAATTAAAATGCTAGCAAAATACGGAAGGTGAAAATAATTTATACATTTCTGTAATGACAGGCATAAAAATTATGCACACGGTTTGCAATGAAATGATGCATGAAAGATGAGGACTAAAATCAAATATGTTGCTGGGTAAAATAGCATCTATCAAGGTGCTCTATTTTCCTTTGTGTTAAACTTGAAAAAGACATTGATTTACACCTGAGGACCTAAAGGAACAAGGCAACATTTTTCAAATGAAAATAGATTCATATATTTCTGGATATTATACAAATCTTGAAAACATAATATTTGACAACTTGTTTTTGTTCCTGGGGATGAAAAGTGACATCGGTCAAAATCAAAGGGAAATAATCACAATATTGTTTAATGCAAATTCACAAATGCCACATGGGGAATTACACTATCAACTCCCATAAACGAAATTAAATGTTAAAAGTGGAGATATGAGATGCAAACTCTGCTTTCCACTTAAGATTTTCTTCTTGCTGTATTATTTTATTTTAAAATTACTGCCAAGATAACACATTTTAATAATAAAAATTTGAAGACCAGATAAAACCAAAATAAAATTAAAATCTTTTGTAGTTTCATCATTCAAAATAACCTTGGTTAATTTTTGAATTGTCATTTAATTCCAAAAAGGATTGCAATACTGTGTACTGCTTTATAATTCAATTATTTTCTATTTTCTTTAAATAATTTTTATATAACCACTTAAAATCATAATATTTTATTCCATGTGTGGATGCATAGGAGTTAAGTAAATACTTGCTCCTGTATTTTAGGTGGCTTTTAATTTTTTTGTTATGATCAAATTATTTAAATATTTTAATTTTATATCAAAATGTCAGAAATGGTGCTAAAATATTTCTTTAGGGTAGAATAAGAAGTAAAATTGGGTTTTCTGTGTTAAAACATTTGTATGCTTTCATGGTTTTTCATATATAATGCTAAATTGTCCTATAGGAAATCTGTGCTAAGTTAAACTCCCATCCCCAGGGTTGGAGAATACCTAGTCCCTCCTGTTCTCATTAACTTCAACTACTCTTCTTTTTCTTCTCAGTTTTCACGATTGAAATGTGAGATATATCTTTATTGTTTAATTTAGATTTCTCTGATTAATACTGAGGCTGAACATTTTTCTGTGATTTATAGACTCTATACTAGTTATTTCTTATCTATTCATAACTTTTACCCATTTTCTAATGATATCTAATATTGTTTTTTAATTTTTGAAAAAATAGTTAACATGAAACCTACCCAAATAACAAAATTTTAAGTGCACAATATAGCATTATTAATTATATAAACAATGTTATACAACAGATCTCTAGAAATTTTTCACCTTGTGTGACTGAAACTCTGTGGGCATTGCACAAAACTCCCCATTTCCCCCTCCTCTAGTCCCTGGCAACCACCATTCAGCTTTCTGCTTCTTTAAGTTTCACTACTTTACATAACTCATATAAGTAGAATCATGCAGTACTTGTCTTTCTGTGACTGGCTTATTTCACTTAGCATAACATCCCCATGGTTCATCCGTGTTGCTGTATATAACAGGATTTCCTTCTTTTTAAGGCTGAATAATATTTTTTGTATGTAAATACCATATTTAATCTATTCATCCATGATGGATATTTAAGTTGTTTCCACATCTTGGTTATTGTGAATAATGCTGCAATGAACAGAAAGGTGCAAATAACACTTTGAGATTCTATTTTTAATTCTTTTGTAAAAAATATACATGAGTAGTTCTACTTTTAATGTTTTGAGGAACCACTGTACTGTTCTTCATATCAGTTGTACCATTTTACATTCACATTAATAGTGCACAAGGGTTCCAATTTATCCATATCCTTGCAAGCATTTGTGGGGTTTTTTTTTTTTTTTGTCTTTAATGCCCGTCCTCACAGGTGTGTGTTTTTGATTTGCATTACCCTGATGATTAATGATGCTGAGAATCTTTTCATGTATCTGTTTGCCATTTATATTTCTATCTTTGGAGAAATATCTACTTAAGTCCTTTGTCCATTTTTAGCTAGATTTTTTTTTAGTTGTTGAGTTATAGGAGTGCCACTAGTCATCTTCTTCTTCTTCTTCTTCTTCTTCTTCTTCTTCTTCTTCTTCTTCTTCTTCTTCTTCTTCTTCTTCTTCTTCTTCTTCTTCCTCTTCTTCTGACTCTAATGTGGCTGGTTTCATACACATGTGGGGTGCAGAAGCCTCTTAACTGGTTTGTTGAATTATTGTTATTGGGGGCTTCCTATTCTGCCATCTTATTGATGTCATACTCCAATTTATTTTATGTATTGAGTTTTAAGATTTTAAAACTTCATATGTGTTACAGTCTTCCTCTATCTGTGTTTTAATTTTGTTTATACACAAATGCATAGCACTTATACAATTTTTGTGCAGAAATATATTGATCTATTCATCTGTATTTTTGCTGGTGTTACTTCCTCCATTCCAAAGGAAAATATTTACCTGTATTTTAAAATAGTTGATAGTTTCATTTTTACTTAAACTTTTAATTGATCTGAAATTTACTTATACACAAAGAGAATGGCAGACATAGAACTTTGCTTTTCCTAAATATAATTTGATAGTAAACCAATTCAATTTTTGGTAGATTTAATAAGCCGTATATACCATATCCTAAATAATGACATTTGCTTGGTATGATTTCGATCTTCTTAAATTTGCCAAGACTTGTATTGTGACCTAACATATGATCTATCTTAGAGAATGTTCCATGTTTGCTTGAAATAATGTGTATTCTGCTTCTGCCAGATGAAATGTTCTATATGTCTGTTAGGTTTATCTGGTCTAACATGTACATTACGTCCAATATTTCCTCATTGATTTTCTGTCTGGATGATCTATCCTTTGTTAAAAGTGGGATGTTGAAATATCTTGCTAGTATTGCATTGCTGTCTATATCTCCCTTCAGATTTGTTATTTCCTTTATATGTATAAGTGCTCCAATGTCGGTTGCATAAATATTTACAAGCATTATATCTTCTTGATAGATTAATCCCTCTGTCATTATATAATGATCTTGTTTGTCTCTTGTTACAGTCTTCGGCTTAAAATCTATATAGCTTAAAATCTATATAGCTACCCCTGCTTTCTTTGACTTTCATTCAAAAGATAATATATCTTTTTCTATCCTTTCACTTTTAGTCTGTGTATATCTTTAAAACTGAAGTGAGTCTCTTGTAGGCAGCATACAGTTGGGGCTTTTTAATAAAATCCAGTCATCTACTCTTTGTCATTTTTTAATATATATTTATTTATTTTTGGCCATGTTGGGTCTTTGTTGCTGTGTGTGGGCTTTCTCTAGTTGTGGCAAGTGGGGGTTACTTTTCATTGCAGTGCACAGGCTTCTCATTGTGGTGGTTTCTCTTTGTTGCAGAGCACAGGCTCTAGGTGCATGGGCTTCAGTAGCTGTGGCACTCAGGCTCAGTAGTTGTAACTCACAGGTGTAATTCCTCTGTGGCATGTGGGATCTTCCTGGACCAGGGCTTGAACCCATGTCCCCTGCATTGGCAGATGGTTCTTAACCACTGTGCCACCAGGGAAGTTCTACTCTTTGTCTTTTATTGGAGAATTTAGTCCGTTTACATTTAAAGTAATTATTGGTAGGTATGGGCTTACTATTACATTTTGTTAATTGATTCCTGGCTGTTTGGTAATTCTATTTTCTGTTGGTCTCAACCTATTGATAGTGATGTTGTTGGCTAGAATTGCCTGAAGCACTCACCTGGGCCCATACTAATTGTGATGGGCCCCCATTGACATTTCATCAACTGGATCCAATATTGTGGTTGGACCATCCCTTGTGGTTCTTATTATGACTATAAGACGCAATTCAGCAACAACTTTCAAGGGACTTTGAAAAAACAAGGTTTATTGCTCATAGGTCCTGGAAGATACACAGCATGCCTGAGGCCACATAGCAAGGTTGTGGAAAGAGCAGGAGAACAGACCTGGTGTTCTGCCTTTATTTCAATTGAGACTGGGGTGCCTAGTGTTTTGTGAGTTTAATCTTATGGGTGAATTTAAAATTATAGTCATATATATTTATACATATATATAAAGTTTCAATTTCAATATGTTTTCAAATAAACAAAAATCATTAAAAAATTACCTGTAGTCTCCTTAACTACAATCAACATTTTGATACAACTCTTACCATGCTTTAGTCTATGTGCATATATGTGTATATGTACATAATTCATATGTTTATGTATATATGTATATATACATGTTTTCAAAAATAAAATTGAATTATTATAATATTACTTTTCTATTATATTATTATTATATTATTACTTTCTGACATAACAGGTAGTCTGTTATGTCAACTAAAAATTTCATTCAATTTCTTTTAACAGGGACATAATAATTATTGCTTAAATAAATTACGAGGATTTTTCTTTTCACATAAAGAATTCCAGAATTGAATAGTTCTCCATAAACTTTCAAGAATCTAGACTTCCTCTGTCTTTTTGCTTTATTATGTTTTTACATGTGGACTTCATTTTCTAGGTCACAAAAGAATTGCTAAAACTCAACCATAAATCAGTCTGCTTTACAGGTTAGAATTAGAGAAAAATGCAAGGAGACAAAAGGAGCTTCAGATGGAAGCTATATCTGTATTCT
Organism: Phocoena phocoena; assembly: GCF_963924675.1. Lineage (NCBI taxonomy): Eukaryota > Metazoa > Chordata > Mammalia > Artiodactyla > Phocoenidae > Phocoena > Phocoena phocoena. The sequence goes on along the minus strand of NC_089232.1, from coordinate 24,133,715 downwards.
TTAAAAAGCTCTCCTTGAAGCTCATCAAACAACATTCACTTAAATATCATTGGTCAGTACTTTTAGTTTTTATCTGGTCTTTTTTTTAATCCTAAATAAAATCAAGGTTTTATTACAGGAGAGCAAGGGATCATGGATACTGCCAAATAGCAGTCTATGCTATTTCCTTTTACCATTAAATATTTTTCTATGGCCACACTCTTTTTGGTTCATATTTAACACTAACATTTAACTAAGTCCTTGTGTTGGACATTAGTTGTTTTAAAGCCTTCACTCTTATGAAGAGGACTGTGATGAACATCCCACAGTTGTAAATCTGTATATCTGGGATAATATCCTTAAAATAAATTTCTAGAAGTGGAATTGCCAAGTGAAAAGATATGCATCATTTTTAGACTTTTTGATGGGAATTGCCAAAAACTAGGCTTCTGAACTTTCTGTTTTTTTAAATCATTTCTTGACTTGTAATTTTGGACAAAACATGATGATTTAGGATGGTGTTTCTCAAATTTTGTCTACTGCATCTATTTTCTCTTGCATTAAAAAAAAATCTTGTCAGTGTTACTGGGAAGACCACCATAGTTTGTGATGAAATCACATTGAGGTGTTGTCTAGTTTTGATTAAACATTATGAGAGAATTATTAAATCTTGCAAAGAAGAGATATCTGCATTGTCATATACATTATCTTGGCACATAAACAAGGCTGCAGATAAGCTGGGGAACTGTTAGTGCTCCATGGAACACACTTAATCAGCACTGCAGGAAAGAAAGAGATTGTTTCTTATAACCACTAAAAGAAATTCTTGTAAATGTTAGGAGTTCATTCTGTAATATACTGGGATTCATTTTAAAATCATAAACATTTAGCTTTTACACACACACACACACACACACACACACACAGGACCATTTAATTTGTAGGTGCAGTTCAATACCCATAAAACATTCCCTGAGAAACACTTTGAAAATATTATACGTAAGTCTTTATAGAAAATTTTATAGACAAATGTGTGACTCTGATATGAAACTCTATTAAGATAATATCCAAAGAGATGTACTATTCCTTTTCTGTTCTTTGAATTAATTTTGTTTAGGCATCCAGAGCAAGAAGGAGAACTGTCCCTCTTGGCATATGGGGATTTTTAGTATGCTACTAATAGTGAATACAGTTGAAAGCAAATGTTAGAATCAGGAATCATCCAGAAAGATACAGATCACAATGGACATTAAACTAAGACAAAAAAAAAATGCTTAATTTTGGAGGAAACTGAGGAAGCAAAGCAGAGTGAAACAATAATTAGACAAATTATGACTGAAATTACATGACCATATTATATCCTCAACAAAGATAAAGAGATAAGTAACACAGATCCAAATTCAGTGGGAGCATTGGTAAATCCTCTCTCACTTATCTTGATCACTCCTCGCCTATTTATTTTCTTTCCTGTATTAAAGTTATTTGACTTGTATGACCAAAGATAAATTTATTGTATCTGGTAAATTTAATCTTATAAGGAGCATTTCTGTACACAGTGGCATTTGCAATCTTTTTTTTTTTAATTTCAGTATTATATTACTGCGTTTGTTTTTTCTTTACATATCTTTCAAGAAATCCCCAATGAATGTAAATTTAGCAAAACCAAATATTTTCCTAGTGTACAAACATATATGAAACCTAAGTTGAACAAGAAGAATAAGTAGAATCTAGCCAGTTAAAAAAATTAGTTTTATGTGCGATTCATTATAAACCATTGAATATACCTGCCTTTTTCCCCCATTTTGATTACCTTGCCTCTTTAACTCTCTTCCCTGCCTCCACAACCTGAGATAAAGCTCCACACCATCTTAGCTCCAAGGGTGTCAGGAGCAGATGGTGGTGTTTTAAAGGAATATCTCCCAAGATAAATCAGAGAAGTCTTAGGTGACACTACAAGTTTGCACAGTACATGATTTTTGTCTCTATGGAAGACTGAATGAAATCAGACATTGGATAACTTATTTTTTCTATTAAATTTATTAGAAAATATTTACCACTTACAAAGAGGTAAAATGAATAATACAGTTAATGCTTGTGCATACATACCCAGTTTGAGAAGTAAAACATTAACAATACAGTTGATACCTCCCCTGTGGTATATTCATGTAATGGAATAGTAAACAGCAGTACAAATAAATCAATCATAGCACACATGAAAAAGAATAGATTTTAAAAGCATAATGTTGAATTAAAAAAAATCAAGTTGCAGAAGAGTAATACAGTAGGATTCATATATGTGTAGCATCCTACTGTAATATATATACACTATATAAATATCATGACATACTGTATGCACCATACATAAATTATGTATTATATATACATTACATGTTTACATTTCATACAATTATATGTATCTTATATACTCTATAAGAAGGTAAATATTAAGAAACCTCTCTTGTTTATAGGCATATCATTGCCATTAAAGGAAAGTAATTTTAATAGTACTTGCTAAACATGGTAATGGAACGCCAAAATTTGACTGCTCTAGATTTTAAAAGTGAACAGCGGAAGTGATAATAAAATTCCTGTGAGTATATTGAGACCCTATGTAACATTTATTGCTTGCTTACCAAGTGCTAGACATTAAGATAACAATATTTTCACATTAATCCTCATAATCACCCTAAGAAACATATATTACTCAGAAATCACAGTCCTGTTACCTTCCGTCCTTTACCATTTTACCTCCCTATCCACACTTATTCCCTTTACTTTCACCTATTGCACTACCTCTGCATTCCAATCTTAGCATTTGCCTGAAGTGTCCACACAGCCTTGTAATCTATTTTCAAACTTCTTATTTTCTTAAGCATGTCCAAGTCCTTCATTACTTTCACCACCTTATCATTATAAGCAGAGTTGAGTTAACTCACATGTACCTCTATTTTAGTCCTAGAGTTATTTATGTCATGGTATCTTCTCTTAGACTGTCTGGTTTATTTTTAAAATATTTATTTAGCTGCATCAGGTCTTAGTTGTAGCATGTGGGATCTTCATTGCAACATGTAGAATCTTTCATTGCAGTACACTGGTTTCCCTCTAGTTGTGGCACATGGGTTCCAGAGTGTGCAGGCTCAGTAGTTGTGGCACGTTGGCTCTCTAGCTGTGGTGCATAGACTGTAGAGCATGCGGGTTCAATAGTTGCTATGCACAGGCTCAGCAGTTGTGATACGTGAGCTTAGTTGCCCCACAGCATATAGGATCTTAGTTCCCCAACCAGGAATCAAACCTGCTTCTCCTGCATTGGAATGTAGATTCTTAACACTGGACCTCCAGGAAAGTCCCAGACTGTCTGATTCTTGATGATGAGACTATTTTTATCCCTGGGCTTCTAGAAGTTAGGTTTATATTTAAACTTATGTATTTGTTTAAATGAATTGACTCTTTTCCTAAGAAAGCTGGTTGTTGGATAAAAAAGCTGCAGCAAAATAAGAAAAGAAGATGACATTCTTTTGAGGACATAGTTTACAACATTTAGTAACTCTGAGTACAGGGATTTGGCTGTCAGTATACACCCACTCTCTACTTAAATCTGAGAAAGGGGATAGTTAGGAGGATGGGCAAACTGGAGGGGAATCAAGAAGTGTATATGCCATAAGCTCACCTAGAATTATCCAGTTAGAAGCTGAGAGAATGCAAAGAATTGGAATACTATTTTAAGACTTGTGATTAATGAGGCTACAAGAAAAGGAATAAATGGAAGAAAATAATGTTGAGATGCAATAAGAAAAACACAGGTCCTTTGTATTGTCACATTTTCATTTGCCACTCTTTTTCTTTGTGAATTAATGGAGGTGGAGGAAATCCATAAATAAGTGGGAAAGTTAGGGAAATTTGCCTTACAAAATAGGTATAAAGTCCATAAAATAAAATTCACTATTAAAAAAACTAAGGATAAAAGTTAGAAAATAACTAATCTTTAAAAACTTATTTCATGTTTATTACAGATTTTAATGTTGTGAAAGATTAAAGAAGTATAATCCATAACCTTTGCTTTTAAGGTATTAACTATGCTGTTGGGAAGAGAAAGTTTATCTGCATGAAATAACTAGAAAATATCATGGAATTTTATGGTGGCAACTGTGTGTGCTGTAGCAATTCAGACATGTCCAAGGACATGTCTGTCAAGTGTCAGACATGTCCTTGGAATGTACATGAATTATTATGTTTTGCTCCTCTAGGTAACTGAAGAATATAGGCTATTTCTTGTTTACAGATGAAGACACTGAGTGTCCAGGTATTAACACATAGTAAGCAGTACAGCAAAGTCATCTAAACAATCAATCATAAAATATTTCTTACTCTCTTAAAAATATCAACTGGCATCATATTTCCTACCAGATTAAGTCTAAACTGTTTAGCCAGGTAATCAAGACTCTGTTGTACAATGTAGTGGAAGCCAGATGGTCCAGGTTCTATGCATGGATCTGTTAACAGCTGCACTTTAGGTTTTTTTTTTCTTTAATTGAGGTAGCATTCACATAACCTAAAATTAACCATTTTAAAGTGAACAATTCAGTGGCATTTGTTATTCACAATGTTGTGGAACCACCACTTTTATTTATTTCCAAAACATTTTGATCACCCCAAAATAATATCCCATATCTATAAATCAGTTACTCCCCATTCTCATCCCTGACAACTACCAACTTGCTCTCTGTTTCTATGGATTTACTTATTATGGGTATTTCATATAAAAGAAATCTACAATGTGTGTTCTTTTGTGTCTGGCTTCTTTCACTTGGCGTAATGTTTTCAAGGTGCATCCATGTTGTAGTATGTATCAGTACTTTATTGCTTTTCATGACTGAATAGTATTCCATTGTATATATATAGCACAATTTGTTTATTCATTTATCCATTGATGGACATTTGCATTGTTTCTACCTTTCCAAATAAAAGGATGTTTGGTTTCTGAGCAAGATTCATATTATTCACTTTAGCACTGGCAGAGGAAAACAAATTTCTGTCTCCAATATAACCAAACCCCACTAAACTCAGATTAACTTTATCTGGTCACATGATTATTCTCAAACCAATCATTTTCCTAGTATGTTGGAGGTCTATGTCTGACCCAGTGAAGGCTCCATCTCAATCCTTGGGGCTAGGGTGGAGAAAGACACTGTAATTGACAGTTACACTAGGAACAACATGAAACCAGAGAGAGGGAGACAGGTTTTCAAAAAAATATATAGACTTGCCAGATGGACAAAGTCAACAGTAATCCACTGCTCTAAGCTTCACCTGTTGCTTCATCTAAAATCAGACATTGCTTGCCCCAGAAATTCTGATTACTGAGACGTGTATTACTTCCCTTCTTTGCTATCTGGCCACTATTATCAGAGTTAGAATCTACCAGAAAATATTTCTAAAGTATAGAGGAATAAGGTGATAAAGACAACTTGATTCTTGCTTCAGATGACTTCAGGGTAGTTAAAGAGTAGACACACAAAGGGGAAATTTGTCTTAGAGGAAGGATGGTTACCTTATAAATAAATAGAGTAACTCTTAAGTTACTCTATTAAGTCTTTATGCTTCCCTAAACTCAGGAAGAAATCTTCTTTCTTATCCCTATTTTAAACAGATGCCAAACAGAGCCTTACAAATACAGGCACCTCTGAGTACTCCCTGAACTCCATGGTTTGAAGTTAACACTGCAGCTTTGCAGTTTGGGCTTTCTTGGTTTTTTGTTTTTCTTTCCTGGATGCTTATAATACTCCTTTGTTAACAGCAAAATTCAGATGTTTTATGTAGGTATGTCTAGGTACTTGTACTGTTTCTCTAATAATTTATTTTAGTATAAGAAAATCTTTACCTGAGGTCCATAAATTATATTTTATTTTGAGAATCCATGAACTTTGAAATTTTATGCAAAATTATAACTTCTGTAGTCTTTCCTAGGAAGAGCCTTATGTTTTCCATTATACTCTAAATTGTGTACTCTATCCTATTTATCAGCATCATGAGAAAAATTCTGATGCTTCTTTCAAACAGCAGAAACATTTTTCAGTGCTGTTGCTAATACTTTTTATAATATTGTGGTGGCGTTTTTAATTTATTTAAAACTTTATATCTCAAACATCTTACTTTTTTGATTCCTGCCTACATTACATTATGCTCCCTTTTGACTTTCTGAGGGAAGAGAACAAGATGGTAGAGTAGGAAGATCCTGGACTTGCCTCCTTCCAGGGACACACTAAAACTACAACTACACATAGAGTGACTCTCTGAGATTTATCTGAAGATTGGGAGAAAAGATTTTCCAAGATAAAACAAACAAAAAAAATACATTGAGACATATGGGAGGGGCAGAGATGTGATCTGAATGGGACCCACACCTTTGGTGTGGCAACACACAGTCAGAAGGATATCACAACCATGGAGGTCCTCTCTAAGGAGTGAGGGGTCCAAACCCCACATCAGTATCCACAGCCAAGTGGACCTGCACCAGGAAGATGAGCCCCCATAACATCTGGCTTTGAAAACCAGTAGGGCTTATGTCCAGGAGATCCAGAGAGCTGTAAGAAATAAGACACCACTCTTAAAGGGTGCAGGCCAAAATATACTCACTTGGAGTTCCAGTGCAGAGGCAGCTGTTTGAAAGGTGTACAGGTCGTACATGTAGGAGATTCATTGACTAATTTGGGGGCAGGTGCTGGGGAGGCAGGGATATGTTGGATCTTTCTCCAGGTACAGAGGTGCTGGTGGGCACCAGAGTTTTTGCTCAACTTCTGCCTAGTTGGCCCAACACTAGTGGGCATCATTCCTGACTCACTGCATCTATCCTACTAGCACTGCTTGTGTGCATCAGGCTCACCTATGAACTCACCCTAGCTGGTACTCCTCCAAAGTGGCTGCCCAGTTTACACTCCTGGTGGGCATCCCTGGCCAACACCAGAGCGCCTCCAAAGCAGTCTTTCCTCCACCACACCTGGCAAGCAATCTTAGCCACAGCAGAACCCCTACAAACTGTCCCCCGCTTCACCACACCTGGTGGGTACCCTTGGCCAGCAGTGGAATCGTGTGAAAATAATTCTTTCCTGGGGGCCAGTCCTACACAGCAGGGCACCTGAAACAGTTATGGCCAATGCTTATGCCAGGCACACCAGTAAGCAACCGGGCACACTAGCACATTCACAAAATCATGGCTTAGTTACGAAAGGGAGGTGCATGCAGCCCACTTAAGGGACACTCCTGGAGCACCTTGCAACCAGGGCTGACTGTGCTACTGGGCCCCATAGGACATCTTCTACATAAAGCTACTCCTTCAAAACTGGGATAGCTGATCTACCTAATATATAGAAACAGAGTTAAGCAAAATGAGGAAACAAAGAAGTATGTCCCAAATAAAAGAAGAAGACAAAACCTCAGAAAAAGAACTAAATGAAACAGAAATAAGTAATCTACCAGATAAAAGGTTCAAAATAATGGTCATAAAAATATTCACTGAACTCAGGAGAACAATGGAGAAACATAGTGAAAACTTCAAGAAAGAGATAAAAAATACAAAAAAAAAAAAAGGAAGTTGAAGAATACCATAACTGAAGTAAAGAATACAATCTCCAGCATATTAGAAGATGCAGAAGAATAGATCAGTGAACTTGATGACAGGCAGTAAAAATCACCTAAGCAAAACATCAAAAATAAAAAATAAATTAAAAATTGAAGATAGTTTAAGAGACTTCTGGGAAATCAACAGTGCTAATATTCACATTGTGGGAGTCCTAGAAGAAGAGAAAAAGAAAGGGAGAGAAAATGTATTTGAAGAAATATGGCTGAAAACTTTCCTAACCTGGAAAAAGAAAAAGACATTCCAGTTCAGGAAGCAGAGAGTCCCAAACAAGTTAAACCCAAAGAAACACACACCAAGACACACTATAATTAACGTGTAAAAAGTTAAACAGAGAACTTAAAAGCAACGTGAGAAAAACAATTAGTTATATAAAAGTGAACCCCCACAAGAATTTCAACTGACTGTTCAGGAGAAACTTTAAAAGCCAAAAGGGAGTGGTAGGACTAATTCAAAGTGCTGAAAAAAACAAACAAACAAAAAAACACTTAAATTTTAAACTCTACCCAGAAAAATTATCATTCAGAATTGAAGGAGAGATAAAGAGCTTCTCAGACAAGCAAAAGCTAAAGGAATTCCTTACCACTAAGCCAACATTAGAAGAAATGTTAAACAAGCTTTAAACAGAAAAGATCATAACTAGGCATATAAAAATAATTTTTTAAAATCTCACTGGAAAATTCAAACATAGTAAAGGGTATTGAATCATCTACTTATATAGCTAGTATGAAGGTTAAAAGACAAAAGTAGTCAAATTGTCTATATCTACAATAATAGGATAAGGAAAAAATAAAATTTTTAAAACATAAAATATGATATCAAAAACATGAACCATGGGGGGGTAAATAAAAATGTAGTTCTTTTAGAATGTACTCAAACTTAAGTGAGCTTAAAATAGAAGACAATATATTTTGGATTCAGTTGTTTGTTTTTTTGATATTCAGCTACATGAGTTGCTTGTATATTTTGGAGATTAATCCTTTGTCAGTTGCTTCACTGGCATATATTTTCTCCCATTCTGAGGGTTGTCTTTTTATCTTGCTTATGGTTTCCTTTGCTGTTCAAAAGCTTTGAAGTTTCATTAGGTCCCATTTGTTTATTTTTGTTTTTATTTCCATTTCTCTAGGAGGTGGGTCAAAAAGGATCTTGCTGTGATTTATGTCATAGAGTGTTCTTCCTATGTTTTCCTTTAAGAGTTTTATAGTGCCTGGCCTTACATTTATGTCTTTAATCCATTTAGAGTTTATTTTTGTGTATGGTGTTTGGGAGTGTTCAAATTTCATTCTTTTACATGTAGCTGTCCAGTTTTCCCAGCACCACTTATTGAAGAGGCTTTCTTTTCTCCATTGCATATTCTTGCCTCCTTTATCAAAGATAAGGTGACCATAGGTGCGTGGGTTTGTCTCAGGGCTTTCTATCTTGTTCCATTGATCCATATTTCTGTTTTTGTGCCACTACCATACTGTCTTGATTACTGCAGCTTTGTAGTATAGTCTGCAGTCAGGGAGCCTGATTCCTCCAGCTCCATTTATCTTTCTCAAGATTGCTTTTGCTATTCGGGGTCTTTTGTGTTTCCATACAAATTGTGAATTTTTTATTCTAGGTCTGTGAAGAATGCCATTGGTAGTTTCATAGGGATTGCATCGAATCTGTAGATTACTTTGGATAGTATAGTCATTTTCACAATGTTGATTCTTCCAATCCAAGAACATGGTATCTCTCTCCATCTGTTTGTATCATCTTTCTTTCATCAGTGTCTTATAGTTTTCTGCATACAGGTCCTTTGTCTCCTTAGGTAGGTTTATTCCTAGATATTTCCTTCTTTTTGTTGCAATGGTAAATGGGAGTGCTTTCTTAATTTCACTGTCAGATTTATCATCAATAGTGTATAGGAGTGCAAGAAATTTCTGTGCATTAAATTTGTATCCTGCTACTTTACCAAATTCATTGACAGGTGATATTAGTTTCCTGGTAGCATCTTTCAGATTTGCTATGCATATTATCATGTCATCTGCAAACAGTGACACCTTTGCTTCTTTTCTGATTTGGATTACTTTTATTTCTTTTTCTTCTCTGATTGCTGTGGCTAAAACTTCCAAATCTATGTTGAATAATAGTGGTGAGAGTGGACAATCTTGTCTTGTTCCTGACCTTAGTGGAGACGATTTTGGGTTTTCATCATTGAGAATGATGTTGGCTGTGAGTTGGTCATATACGGTCTTTGTTATGCTGAGTTAAGTTCCCTCTATGCCTACTTTCTGGAGGGTTTTTATCATAAATGGGTGTTGAATTTTGTCAAAAGCTTTCTCTGCATATATTGAAATGATCATATAGTTTTTCTCCTTCAATTTGTTAATATGATGTATCACATTGATTGATTTCCATATATAGAAAAATCCTTGCATTCCTGGGATAAACCCCACTTGGTCATGGTATATGATCCTTTTAATATGTTGTTGGATTCTGTTTGCTAGTATTTTGTTGAGATTTTTTGCATCTATGTTCATCAGTGATATTGGTCTGTAGTTTTCTTTCTTTGTGACATCTTTTTCTGGTTTTGGTATCAGGGTGATGGTGGCTTCGAAGAATGAGTTTGGGAGTGTTCCTCCCTCTGCTATATTTTGGAAGAGTTTGAGAAGGATACGTGTTAGCGCTTCCCTAAATTGTTGATAGAATTTGCCTGTGAAGCCATCTGGTCCTGGACTTGTGTTTGTTTGAAGATTTTTAATCACAGTTTCAACTTCAGTGCTTGTGATTGGTCTGTTCACATTTTCTATTTCTTCCTTGTTCAGTCTCAGAAAGTTGTGCATTTCTAAGAATTTGTCCATTTCTTCAAGCTTGTCCATTTTATTCGCATATAGTTGCTTGTAGTAATCTTTCATGATCCTTTGTATTTCTGCAGTGTCAGTTGTTACTTCTCATTTTTCTAGTGTTATTGATTTGAGTCTTCTCCCTTTTTTTCTTGATGAGTCTGGCTAGTGTGTTATCAATTTTGTTTATCTTCTCAAAGAACGACGTTTAGTTTTATTGATCTTTGCTATAATTTCCTTCATTTCTTTTTCATTTACTTCTGATCAGATCCTTATGACTTCTTTCCTTCTGCTAATTTTGTGTTTTTTGTTCTTCTTTCTTAATTGCTTTAGGTGTAAAGTTAGGTTGTTTATTTGAGATGTTTGTTAAGGTAGGATTGTATTGCTATAAACTTCCCTCTTAGCACTGCTCTTGCTGCATCCCATAGGTTTTGGGTCATCGTGTTTTCATTGTCATTTGTTTCTAGGTACTTTTTTTTATTTCCTCTTTGATTTCTTCAATGATCTCTTTTTTTTTTTTTTTTTTTTTTTTTTGCGGTACGCCGGCCTCTCACTGTTGTGGCCTCTCCCGTTGCGGAGCACAGGCTCCGGAGGCACAGGCTCAGCAGCCATGGCTCACGGGCCCAGCCGCTCCGCGGCATGTGGGATCTTCCCAGACCGGGGCACGAACCCTTGTCCCCTGCATCGGCAGGCGGACTCTCAACCACTGCGCCACCAGGGAAGCCCCTTCAATGATCTCTTGGTTATTAAGTAGTGTATTGTTTAGCCTCCATGTGTTTGTATTTTTTACAGATTTTTTTCCTGTATTTGTTATCTGGTCTCATAGCATCGTGGTCAGAAAAGATACTTGATACTATTTCAATTTTCTTAAATTTACCAAGGCTTGATTTGTGACCCAACATATGATCTGTCCTGGAGAATATTCCATGAGCACTTGAGAAGAAAATGTATTCTGTTGTTTTTTTGATGGAATGTCCTATAAATATCAATTAAGTCCATCTTGTTTAATATATCATTTAAAGTTGTGTTTCCTTATTTATTTTCATTTTGGATGATCTGTCTATTGGTGAAAGTGGGATGTTAAAGTCCCCTACTATGAAAGTGTTACTGTCCATTTCCCCTTTTATGGCTGTTAGTATTTGCCTTATGTATTGTGGTGCTCCTCTGTAGGGTGTGTAAATATAATTGTTATATCTTCTTCTTGGATTGATCCCTTGATCATTATATAGTGTCCTTCTTTTCTCTTCTAATAGTCTTTGTTTTACAATCTATTTTGTCTGATATGAGAATTGCTACTGCAGCTTTGTTTTGGTTTCCATTTGCATGGAATATCTTTTTCCATCTCCTCACTTTCAGTCTGTATGTGTCTCTAGGTCTGCAGTGGGGCTTTTGTGGACTGCATATATATGGGTCTTGTTTTTGTATCCATTCAGCTAATCTGTGTCTTTTGGTGGGAGCCTTTAATCCATTTACATTTAAGGTAATTATTGATATGTATGTTCCTATTCCCATTTTCTTAATTGTTTTGACTTTGTTATTGTAGGTCTTTTCCTTCTCTTGTGTTTCATGCCTAGAGAAGTTCCTTTAGCATTTGTGGTAAATGTGGTTTGGTGGTGCTGAATTCTCTTAGCTTTTGCTTGTTTGTAAAGGTTTTAATTTCTCTGTGAAATCTGAATATGATCCTGGCTGGATAGAGTGATCCTGGTTGTAGGTTTTTCTCCTTCATCACTTTATATATATCCTGCCACTCCTTTCTGTCTTGCAGAGTTTCTGCTGAAAGACCAGCTGTTAACTGTTTGGGGATTCCCTTGTATGTTATTTGTTGGTTTTCCCTTGCTGCTTTTAGTCTTTTTTCTTTGTATTTAATTTTTGATAGTTTGATTAATATGTGTCTTGGCGTGTTTCTCATTGGATTTATCCTATATGGAACTCTCTGTGCTTCCTGGACTCGATTAGCTATTTCTTTTCCCTTAATAGGGAAGTTTTCAACTATAATCTCTTCAAATATTTTTTCAGTCCCTTTCTTTTTCATTTCTTCTTCTGCGATCCCTATAATTTGAATGCTGGTGCATTTAATGTTGTCCCAGAGGCCTCTGAGAGTGTCCTCAATTATTTTCATTCTTTTTTCTCTATTCTGCTCTGCAGTAGTTATTTCCAGTATTTTATCTCCAAGTCACTTATCCTTTCTTCTGCCTCATTTATTCTGCTATTGATCCCTTCTAGGAAATTCATAATTTCAGTTTTTGTGCTGTTCATCATTGTTTGTTTGCTCTTTAGTTCTTCTTGGTCCTTGTTAAGTGTTTCTTGTATTTTTTTCCATTTTATTTCCAAGATTTTGAATGATCTTTACTATCGTTATTCTGAATTATTTTTCAGGTAGACTGTCTATTTTCTCTTTATTTTTTAGTTCTCGTGGCTTTTTACCTTGCTCCTTCATCTGCTGTGTGTTTCTCTGTCTTCTCATTTTGCTTAACTTACTGTGTTTAGGGTATTCTTTTTGCAGCCTGCAGGTTTGTGGTTCCCATTGTTATTGGTGTCTGCCCCCAGTGGCTAATGTTAGATCAGTGGGTTGGGTTGTGTAGGTTAGACCAGTGGGTTGGGTTATGTAATGTTAGATCAATGGGTTGTGTAGGCTTCCTGGTGGAGGGGAATATTGCCTGTGTTCTGGTGGATGAAGGTGGATCTTGTCTTTCTGGTGGGCAGGTCCACGTCAGGTTGTGTGTTTTGAGGTGTCTGTGGCCTTAGTATGATTTTAGGCAGCCTCTCTGCTAATGGGTGGGTTTGTGTTCATGTCTTGCTTTCTGTTTGGCATAGGGTGTCCAGCACTGTAGCTTGCTGTTCGTTGAGTGGAGCTGGGTCTTGGTGCTGAGATGGAGATCTCTGGGAGATTTTTGTCATTTTATATTACGTGGAGCTGGAAGGTCTCTCATGGACTAATGTCCTGAACTTGCCTCTCCCACCTCTGAGTCACAGCCCTGACACCTGGCTGGAGCACCAAGGGCTTGTCAACCACACAGCCCAGAATTAAAGGGAGAAAAAGAAAGAAAGAAAGAAAAAATTAAATTAGTTATTAAAATGAAAAATAAAAAATAATTATTACAAATTTTTTTAAGTAATAAAAAAAAAGAAAAGCATAAAGAAAGAAGAGAGTGACTAAACCAAAAAAACAAATCCACCAATGATAACAACCACTAAAGACTATACTAAACAAACAAACAAACAAACAAAAAGAGACAGGCAGAGCCATAGGACAAATGACCAGACAAATCAGACACAGAAGCATACACATACACATTCACAAAAAGAGAAAAAGGGAAAAAAAATACATATATCCTTGCCCCCAAAGTCCATCTTCTCAATTTGGGATGATTCATTGTCTATTTAGGTATTCCACAGATGCAGGGTATATCAAGTTGATTATGGAGATTTAATCCTGCTCCTGAGGCTGCTGGGAGAAATTTCCCTTTCTCTTCTTTGTTCACACAGCTCCTAGTTTTCAGCTTTGGATTTGGCCCCACCTCTGTATGTAGGTCACCTGAGGGCTTCTGTTCCCACCTAGATAGGATGGGGTTAAAGGAGCAGCTGCTTTGGTGGCTCTGGCTCACTCAGGCTGGGGTGAGGAAGGGGTACAGAATGTGGGGTGAGCCTGCAGTAGCAGAGGCCTGCATGACATTACACCAGCATTAGGTGCAGTGTGTGTTCTCCCGGGGAAGTTGTCCCTGGATCACTGGATCCTGGCAATGGTGGGCTGCACTGGTTCACCAGAAGGGAGGTTTGGATAGTGACCTGTGCTTGCCCACAGGCTTCTTGGTGGCTGCAGCAGCAGCCTTAGCTTCTCATGCCCGTCTCTGGTGTCCACACTAATAGCCGTGGCTTGCACCCATCTCTAGAGCTCCTCTAAGCAGCGTTCTTAATTCCCTCTCCTCATACACCAGGAAACAAAGAGGCAAGAAAAAGTCTCTTACCTCTTAGGCAGGTCCAGACTTTTTCCCGGACTCCCTCCTGGCTAGCTTTGGTGCACTAGCCCCGTTTGGGCTGTGTTTATGCAGCCAACCCCAGTACTCTCCCTGGGATCTGACCTCCGAAGACTGAGCCTCAGCTCCCAGCCCCTACCTGCCCTGGCAGGTGAGCAGAGAAGAATCTCAGTCTGGTGAGTCCCAATCCTCTGTGCAGAATCTCTCCTCTTTGTCTTCTGCACCCCTGTTGCTGCACTCTCCTCCATGGCTCCGAAGCTTCCCCCTCCACCACCTGCAGTCTCCACCTATGAAGGGGCTTCCTAGTGTTTGGAAACCTTTCCTCTTTCACAGCTCCTTCCCAGTGGTGCAGTCCCATCCCTATTCTTTTTTCTCTGTTTTTTCTTTTGCCCCACCCAGGTACGTTGGGAGTTTCTTGCCTTTTGGGAGGTCTGAGGTCTTCTGTCAGCATTCAGTAGGTATTCTGTAGGATTTTTTCTACATGTAGATGTATTTCTGATGTATTTGTGTCTTACTCTTCTGCCATCTTGAAGCTTCTCCCTCAAAAGCTTTTTAGTTTGATGTAATCCGACTTGTTTCTTTTTGCTTTTTATGTCTTTACCTGAGGACTCTAATAAAATAATATCACTAAAACTGATGTGAAAGAGCACACTGCCTGAGTTTTCTTCTCAAATGTATATAATTTCATGTTTTACATTCAATTCATTGATTCATTTTGAGTTTATATGTATGTTTGAGTTTATATATATATATATATATATATATATATTTTTTTTTTTTTTTTTCAGTACATGGGCCTCTCACTGTTGTGGCCTCTCCTGTTGTGGAGCACAGGCTCTTGATGCGTAGGCTCAGCACCCATGGCTCACAGGCCCAGCCGCTCCGCATCATGTGGGATCTTCCCGGACTGGGGCACGAACCTGTGTCCCCTGCATCGGCAGACAGACTTTCAACCACTGCACCACCAGGGAAGTCCCATTTTGAGTTTATGTTTTAACATGGTGTGAGAATCTAGTCCAATTTGATTCTTTTGCATTAGCTATCTAGTTTTCCCAACATCATTTCTTGAAGACACTGTTTTTCCCCAATGTATATTTTTCCCTAATTTGACACAGATTAATTGATTATATGCAAATGTCTGGTCCATCGAGATATGTGTTGTTTTTCTGGCAGTACCATTCTGTTTTAATTACTGTAGGTTTGTGCTACAAAATCAGGGGTGTGATACTCCAGCTTTCTCAGGATTTTAATAGCTATTTGCTGTATTTTGTGTATCCATACTAATTTTAGAATTATTTGTTCCAGTTCTGTGAATTGTTATTTTGATGAGGATTGCATTGAATCTGTAGGTTGCCTTAGGTAGTATTGTCATTTTAACAATATTAATTCTTCCAATTTATGAGCATAGTGTATACTTTGATCTCCTTATTTAGGTTTATTTAAGTTAGGTTTATTTCTAGTTATTCTATTATTTTTTATTCAATTATAAGTGGGATTATTTTTGTCATTTCTCTTGCTGACTGTTCATTTTTAGTGTATACAAATGCAACAGATTTCTGTATGATAATTTTGTATCCTGTAACATTACAGAATTCATTGACAAACACTAACAGTTTTGGGGAGATGTTTTTAGGATTTTTTATGTATAGTATGTTATCTGCTAACAGTGATAGTTTACTTCTTCCTTCCTAACTTGATTCCTTTTTTTTTTTATTCTCTGATTGCTATGGCTAAGACTTCCAAAACTATGTTGAATTAAAGTGACAAGATTAGACCTCCTTGTCTTTTTCCTGACCTTAGAGGAAATGTTTTTCACTGTTGAGTAGGATGTTAGCTGCAGTTTGTCATATATAGCCTTTATTATGTTGAGATATGTTCTTTCTATGCCCACTTGTTCGTGAGTTTTGTCATAAATGGATGTTGAATTTTATCAAAATATTCTTTATGCATCTATTGAGATGATCATATGATTTTTTTTCTTCAGTTTGTTAATGTGGTGGTTGATTTGTGAATATTGAACCACCCTTGCATCCCTGGGATAAATCCCATTTGATCATCATGTATGATCCCCTTAATGTATTGTTGGATTAGGTTTCTAATATTTGTTGAGAATTTTTGCATCTCTGTTCATCAATGATACTGGCCTCTAATTTTCTTTTACTTTCTTTTCTTTTTTTTTTTTTTTTTTCTGATATCTTTGTCTGGCTTTGGTATCAGGGTGATATTGTCCTCATAGAATGAGTTCAGAAGTGTTCCTTCCTCTGCAATATTTTGGGATAGTTTTCAAAGAGTAAGTGCTAACTCCTTTCTAAATGTTTGGTAGAATTCACCTGTAAAACTTTCTGGTCCTGGACCTTTGTTCTTTGGGAGTTTTTACATTACTGATTCAATTTCATTACTGGTAATTTGTCCATTCATATGTTCTATTTCTTCCTGGTTCAGTCTTAGAAGATTGTATCTTTCTATGAATTTGACCATTTCTTTTAGGCTGTCCATTTTATTGGCATCTAGTCATTTGTAATAGTCTCTTATAATTCTTTGTATTTCTGTGCTGTCAGTTATAACTTTTCCTTTTTCATTTCAGATTTTATCGATTTGGGCCTTTTCCCTCTTTTTCTTGTTGAGTCTGGCTAAAGGTTTATCAATTTTATCATTTCAAAGAATTAACTTTTAGTTTCATTGATCTATTGTTATTTTAATATCTATTTCATTTATTTCTGCTCTGATCTCTATGATTTCTTTCCTTTTACTAACATTGGGTTTTGTTTGTTCTTCTTTTGTTAGTTATTTTTGAGGTAAGTTTAGGTTGTTTATTTGAAATTTCTCTTGTTTCATGAGGTGAGTTTATATTGTTATAAACATCCCTCTTAGAACTGCTTTTGTTGCATCCCATAGGTTTTGGATTGTCATGTTTTTGTTTTCATTTGCCTCTAGGTATTTATTTATTTCCTCTTTGATTTATTCAGTGTTCCATTGGTTGTTTTGTAGCACATTGTTTAGTCTCCACATGTTTGTGTTTTTTGCAGTGTTTTTCTTGTAATTGATTTCTAGTCTCATAGCATTGTGCTAGGAAAAAAAATGCTTGATACAGTTTCAATTTTCTTAAATTTAACAAGGCTTGCTTCATGGCCTAGTATGTAATCTATCCTGAAGAATATTCCATGGACACTTGAAAAGAATATGTATTCTGCTGCTTTGGTATGGAATGTTCTATACATATCTATTAAGCCTTTTTATCTAATGCATCATATAAGGATAATATTTCCATATTGATTTTCTCTCTGAATAATTTGTCCATTGATGTAGTTGTGGTGTTAAAGTCCCTTAATATTATTTGTTACTGTTGATTTTTCCTTTTATGTCTGTTAATATTTGCCTTATTAGTTCAGTGTATATATATTTACAATTATTATGTCTTCTTTTTGGATTGATCCCTTGATCATTATGTAGTGTACTTCTCTGTCTCTTTTAACAGTCTTTATTTAGCAGTTTATTTTATCTAAGTGTTGCTACTCCAGCTTTCTTTTGATTTGTATTTTCATGGAATGATTTTTTCCATCTCCTCACTTTCAGTCTTTATGTGTCTCTAGATCTCAGGTGAGTCTCTTGTAGGCAGCATACATACAGGTCTCATTTTTGTATCCATTCAGCCACTTTGTGTCTTTTGGTTGAAGCATTTAGTCCATTTACATTTAAGGTAATTATCAGTATGTAGTTTCTTATTGCCATTTTGGTAATTGTTTTGGGTTTGTTTTTGTAGGTCATTTTGTTTCCTTTCTTCTTTTGTTCTCTTCTCTTGTGGTTTGATGACTAACTTTAGTGTAATTTTTGGATTTCTTTGTCTTTTTTGTGTGTATGTCTATTATAGGTTTTTGGTTTGCTGTTACCATGAGGTTTTTGTATAGCAATATATATATATATATATATATATATATATATATATATATATATATATATATATATATATATATATATGATTGTTTTAAGTTGCTGATCTCTTAATTTCAAATGCATTTTAAAAATCCTGCATTTGTACTGTCCTCTCCACACAATTACTCTTTTGATACCATATTTTACATCTAATTGTTTTTGTGTATCACTTAACAGTTTATTGTGGATATAAATTATTTTACCAATTTTATCTTTTAATATACTTACTAGGTTTCTCTGTGGATTATTTCCTACCTTTATTGTATTTTTGACTTTACTGGTGAGTTTTATCATTTCATAATTTTCTTGTTTCTGAAAGCTGTAACCTTTTCTTTTTCACTTACAGAAGTTCTTTTAGCATTTGTTGTAAACCTGGTTTGATGGTTTGAACTCTTTTAGCTTTTGCTTTTCTGTTAAAGCTTTTGATCTCTCCATCAATTTTGAATGAGAGACTTGCTGGGTAGAATATTCTTGGTTGTAGCTTTTTCCCTTCATGAACTTAAATATATCATTCTATTCCCTTCTGACCTGTAGAGTTTTTTGCTGAAAAAAATGGCTGGTAGCCTTATGGGAGTTCCCTTGTATATTATTTGTTGCCTTTCTCTTGTTGCTTTTAATATTCTCTATCATTATTTTTGTCATGTTAGTTACAATGTGTCTTTGTGTGTTTCCCTTTGGGTTCATCCTGTATGGGACGCTCTTCACTTCCTAAATTTGGGTGACTTTTTCCTTTTCCAGGTTAGTGAAGTTCTTATGTTTTCAAATATGTTCTCAGCCTCTTATCTCTCTTCTCCTTCTGGGACCCCTATAATGTGAATATTAGTGATTTTGATGTTTTCCCACATGTCTCTTAAACTGTTCTAATTTCTCTTCATTCTTTTTTATTTTTTCTGAACAGCTGCAGTGATTTCCCCTACTCTGATTTCCAGCTTTCTCTCTTTTTCTGGATGAATCTGCCTAAAGGCTTATCAATTTATTTTTTTCAAGGCAACAGCTCTTAGTTTCATTGAGGTTTTCTGGGGGTTTTTTTCAGTCTCTATTTCATTTATTTGTACTCTGATCTTATTATATCTTTTCCTCTACTAACTTTGAGTTTGGACTTTTTCTTCTTTTTCAGGTTCCTTTTGGTGTAAGGTTTATTTTAGATTTTTTTGTTTGTTTCCTGAGCTAGGCTTGTATCACTATAATCTTCCCATCTTAAGACTGCTTTTGTTGCATCTTACAGATTTAAAATTTTTGTGTTTCCAGTTTTGTCTCCAGGTATTTCCTGATTTCCTCTTTGATTTCTTCAATGAGCTATTGGTTGCTTAGTAGCATATTGTTTTCCCTCCACATGTTTGTGTTTTAATTTTATTATGATTGATTTCTAGATTCATAATTTTAATGTTGGAAAGATTCTTGATATAATTTCAATCTTCTTAAATTTACTGAGACATTTTTCATGGCCTAGAACATGACTTATCCTGGAGAAAAGTCCATGTGCACTTAAAAAGAATGTGCATTATAATGCTTTTGGATAGAATAATTTATATATGTATCTATTAATTCCCTCTAGTATAATGCATTTTTAAGGCCAGTGTTACCTTATGAATTTTCTGTCTGGAAGGATTGCTCATTGAAGTAAGCATGGTGTTAAAGCCCCTTACTATTACTATGTTACTGTCAATTTTTCCCTTCGTGTCTGTTAATATTAGCTTTATATATTGCATTGCTTCTATGTTGGGTACATATATGTTTACAATTGTTATAATTTCTTGTTAAATTGAGCCCTTGATCATTATTTAGTGTCCTTCTTTGTCTCTTGTTACAGTCTTTTATAAGTCTATTTTGTTTGATATAAATATGCTCTCTCAGCTCTTTTTTCATTTTAATTTGC
Organism: Phocoena phocoena; assembly: GCF_963924675.1. Taxonomy (NCBI): domain Eukaryota; kingdom Metazoa; phylum Chordata; class Mammalia; order Artiodactyla; family Phocoenidae; genus Phocoena; species Phocoena phocoena. Next base: position 24,113,513 of record NC_089232.1, on the reverse strand, counting down.
ATGGAAACTGTTTTCCATCCCCACTATTTCAGTATGTGTGTGTCTATTGACCTGAAGTGTCTTTCTTGTAGGCAGTGTATATATGGGTCTTGTTTTTGCATCCATTCAGCCACTCTATGTCCTTTGATGGAACATTTAGTCCATTTACATTTAATTATTGATAGATTTGTACTTTTTGACATTTTATTAATTGTCTGGGGTGTTTTTTCTAGTTCTCTCTTGTTCATTTCTCTTTTTTACTCTATACCCTTGTGATTTGATGGGTATATTTAGAGTTATGTTTGTAATCTTACTCTTTTTGCATGTATATCTGAAGTAGGTTTTTGCACTTAAAAGTAGGTAAGGCTTGAGGAGGTAATATGTAGCATATGTAATATAGTCAATAATTTTTTTTTTTTTTTTTTTTTTTGCGGTATGTGGGCATCTCACTGTTGTGACCTCTTACATTGCAGAGCACAGGCTCTGGATGCACAGGCTCAGCAGCCATGGCCCATGGACCCAGCTGCTCTGCAGCATGTGGGATCTTCCCAGACTGGGGCATGAACCCATGTCCCCTGCATTGGCAGGCAGACTCTTAACCACTGCACCACCAGGGAAGCCCCACTCAATAATATTTTAATAACTTTGGTGACAGATGGTTACTAGACTTATCATTATGATCATTCATAATGTGTTTAAATGTTGAATCAACATGTTGTACACCTGAAACCAACAAAATACTGTATGTTAGCTGTATTTCAATAAAAATAAATAAACTAATACATTTTTAAAAGCTTCCTTTCATCTCAATTTGCTTTCTCATCTCATCTGTCATTCTCTATTTTTAATATATTTTAAATTTTATTGAGAACAATGGCAAAAGTAGATTCTGTTTAAAATGTACATTTGTTTTCCATATTAAATCTTCCCCCTTCCTTCAATTCTTCCTGATCCTTTTGAGCAGTATATTAATTATGCTTTTCTTTTTTCCAATTTCTTCCAGAGCCTTCATGTTGAATTTTTTTCTGTTTCTCATCAGTCTAGGTTTAATTTTTGTTCAATATAATGTGGATAATTTTCTTGGAATCTCTTCATTTTCACCTGGGTGTAGCTGAATTTCTTTTATTCAGTTGTAAGTAGGGATATATAATGAATAACTTTCATTATTCATTCTGAGGAGTAGGTTTTGATCTGTGGCTGAGAACAGTTACAATTGAGTGTTTAAAGTTTTGTAAATTTTCTATTTGAATTTAACTCCTGTGGTAGACAGAATAATGGTCCCCAATGATGTTCACATCCTAATTCCTGGGACCAGTAAATATGTTAGGCTACCTAGCAAAGGGTAATTCAGTCTGCAGATGGAATTAAGGATGCTAACCTTAAAATAAGGAGAGTTTCCTGGATTATTCTGGTAGCCCTACTACTGGTTTTAAAGATAAAGGAAGGGGGGCATGAGCTAAATAACATTGGTGGTTTCTAGAAGCCCAGAAGTTCAAGGAAACATATTCTCCATTACAGCCTCCACGAAAGGATATTGCTTTGCTACCACCTTCATATTAGCCCAATGAGATCTGTGTGAGACTTTAAACCTACAGAACTGTAAAATGATAAAGTTGGGTTGTTTTAAGCCATTAAGTTGGACACAGTTCATTACATCTGCAATAAGAAATTAATACAATCCTCTTTACTCCAACCTGGCCTTTACTCCAAGTATACTTTGTGGCTATATCTAAACTCCTTTTTGGTGCTACTGCTACCATGTAGGAGAGGAGTCCTTCCTTAATAAGGTGAAAAGTCACATTGCCAGTTGACTTGACATGATTACAATAATGACCTGATCCTCTAGCACAGTTACTTCTGAATAGTGTTATTATACAGCAAATAAAGGAAATCTACATATTATGCTGTTGTGATCTCATTTGTCCTATGGGCCAGCCTCATTCTTTAGCCTTCCTTCTAGCAGAAGCCAGTAGTTACTTTTGCCAATTCTCCTCTGTGTATTTCCCTGACTCATATTTTTTTCATGTGGAAGTGAGATTTTTTCCTTGTTTTTCTTCATTTTTCCCCACTTGCAGTGTTAGAATTCCTCTATGTCTTAAGGAAGAAAATGGTCCCAGCTGTTTTTTCTCTCTTCCCTCCTTTGATCTTGTCAATTGTAATAATCAAATGTGGCCTTTAGACATCTATGCTCAAGAAACAATCTCACTTAGAAGCCCCTTTTATTACAGAATATAAACTTTTATTTTAATTAACAATATCAGTTTTACATATTAGATTCCTTATAAGATCTTACCTACTTGGAAGTTCTGCTTCTCACACAATCATATTAATAGAAATCAGTGTGACTGCATAAATAAAATTTTGGGACTAGTATGGACTGAATTGTATCCCCCCTCTCACTTATATAGTAAAATCCTAACCCACAATGTGATTATATTTGTAGATAGGGTCATTAGGAGGTAATTAAGTTCAAATGAGGTCATGAGGGTTGGAGCTTAATCTAATAGGATTAGTGGCCTTCTAAGAAGAAGAGAGAGATTTCTGTCTTTGCATATACAAAGAAGAGGTCATGTGAGCACACATGGAGAATGTGGTGACCTACAAGCCTCAGAGTGAAACTTAACTTTCTGGTGCCTTGATCTTGGACTTTCCAGTCTCCTTAACTATGAGAAATAAAGTTCTATGAGAACTAAACTGTGAGTTTTATGAGAAATAAACTATGAGAAATAAAGTTCTATTGTTTAAGCCACTTGGTCTATGGTACTAGTTGGCCAGAGCCAATTAGTAGGACAATGTGAGATTCAGCTAAGTCCTCCAGGCACAGTCTTTGCAAGGTAGGGTTATGACAGCCTACATAAAGATATTGAGTATATAGAAAGATTATTTTCTATAGATTATTTCAAGAGACTTCCTTCTGGAAATCCAAGAGGCCTTTGCATAGTAGGTTATTTAGGTTTCTATCTTTTGGATGACATATTATTTTCCCAGGGAAGAATTCTTCCCAAAGACAAGATATTGTTCAGAATTTTCTAGCTATGGCAGTTTTCTGCCATCATAATTCAATTTTTTAAATAAAATTGGGACTTTAACAGTGCTCCTCGTGATAATATTAGAAATTCTTCCATGTTTTAGGTGATTCACTTTGTTCTTCATGGACATTACTAAGAAAGTATTTGTCATAAGACTGCTCCTTGCCAAAGTTTTTTCATTGTAACAAGATACATGAGAGCAGACCCTAGAGTAAGGTAGAAATTGGCTGCAATCCTGGCTTCACTGCTTGCTAGTTTTGAAAAATTGATAAAGTTATTTAACTTCCCTGAGCTTTAAACTAATCATCTGTAAAATGGGAATAATTATTGTCTAACATGAGGTCTAAAAGAGCTAATACATTTTAAATCATTTAGTACAGCTCGAGGCACTAATTTAGGGCTCTATAAATAGCAGCCATAATACCTTATTTAAAAGAAACAGTATACGTTTTACAACCATCTACCTCCAAATACGTCCCTCTCAGGTAAATAGTCTCTTTTATCTCATCTTCGATTAATGAACAGTCCCTTTTCTGTAAATGCCTAAATGTCAGGTTTAGTTCTCTCTCACACATGCTCTAGATCTCTCTTTCTTTTAGACAAACGTCATTTTTGTCAGTTGTGGGAAACAACAAAACTAAAGAAAGCTGTGAAATAAAAATTATACATTTATATTGGTCTTTACCCCCAGTTCCTGACACAGGGCTTCTAAAACCCTTTTAAATTTCTAAAGTGATAAAGAGTGCTAGGAGCATCTCTTTTTCTAATATATGGTCTTCGACCCCAGTCCCTGACACAGGGTTTCTAAAACTCTTGTAAATTTCTAAGAGATAAGAGAACTAGGCACACCTTCTGTTCTAATGAAGCAACTTTAGGTGGGCGCCTGGATGAAAGCTAGTCCAGAAAGACCAAATTTTCAACCTTCACTACCACCCCATTCTCCAGAGAGAAGAGAGAGAGTGGCGTTGGAGTTAATGACTAATCATGCCTACATGATGAAACCTTCATAAAAATACCAACATTAGGGAGTTTGTAGAGCTTTCAGGTTGGTGAACACATTCACATACCAGGAGAGTGATCCACCCAACTCCACTGTAACAGAAACTCCTGTGATCGGAGACCTCCCAGACCTCCCTATGTATGTCTTTATTTGTACCCTTTATCATATTCTTTAATAAACTGCTAAACTAAGTAAATGTTTCCCAGAGTTCTGTGAACTGTTCTAGCAAAGAATCAAATCCAAGATGGGAGTCATGGAAACCTCTGATTTGTAGCCAAGTCAAACAAATTTGTGGGTAACCTGGAGACCTACTACTTATGATTGCCATCTGAAGTGGGGATATTCTCATGGAACTGATCCTTACACTGAAGGATCTGATACTATCTCCAGGTAGATAATGTTTGAATTGAGTTAAATTGTAGGACACATGGCTGGTGCTGCAGAGAATTTCTTGGCGCAGAGAATTTTCTTGGTGTGATACCAATTCATTTGGTATCACATGAGTTGTGATGTGGTAGTAGTGTGAGAATAAAGGAGAAACTGTTTTTTTCCCTGTACAAAAGCAAAGCAAAAACAGCAATAACACAATATTTTCTCTCAACCTCGAGCAGACTCTGTGCTACAGTTAAAGTTTACTTTTCATTTGATTTTTAATTTTTCCACAAAAACAGACACTTTTTGACTTGAACTTTTCTTAGTTCTTTGCCTTTTTTTTTTTTTTTTTTTTGTGGTATGTGGGCCTCTCACTCTTGTGGCCTCTCCCATTGCGGAGCACAGGCTCCAGACGCGCAGGCTCCGAGGCCATTGTTCATAGACCTAGCCGCTCCACGGCATGTGAGATCTTCCCGGACTGGGGCACAAACCCGTGTCCCCTGCATCGGCAGGCGGACTCTCAACCACTGCACCACCAGGGAAGCCCTGTTTGCCATTTCTTAATTAAAACACCTCCATCTTGACATCATTTGTGAATTTTCCTGATTATCAATTTTGCTAATGTGACTAAAACTAACAGTAATTTGAGATTGTCCATGGCATCTGATTTTGGAGGGTGTAGAATTTATATTTATTTAATGCTCCATTACATTATTTATCTGCCATGATCAAAAATTGAAATATAATATATACTAAATAAGCATATATTTCCAAATACTACAAGCTTTCTACCTTGAATGTTAGTTTTTAGTCATTTGGGGGGAAATATTTCTAAAGCTTAATTCATCCTAACCTGTTCTCTTAAACAGAGTACACGTTATAGAATTTAATACGTTCTTCATGGTTGAATTTCTTTATGGTAATAAAATATTTTAATGATGTAAGGCCCTCAGTAACCTCATGGTTACTTCAGAAGGAAGTACTGTTTACCCATTCACTAAAAATTATACAATTACATTCTTTTCTTCTGTTACGCTTACTTCTGATTCATTTGAGTTCAGTGATATGCAAGGCAAATCTTGTTGAGAGGTTTTGGGAAAGAAGTTTATGCCTACTTAAGAGCAATCCAAGAGAGGGACCCTTTTTATCAAATGTCATTTCATAGCTGGTAAATATGGAGACTTGATGAAATTTGTCTGTGTAAGACATATGGAAGATTTCAACGAAACAGAACAAGAGTTAACACCCACCCTAGTTGTATAAATTTGATTATTAATGAATCTGATTGGAATTAGGTTTTTTGCCACTTTACATAAAAAAATTTCTAACATATATTACAGTAAAAAATAAACGGAATTTATTACATCTGTTTTAGTTGCTTGAAAACTCACTTTTTTTTTATCTCATCCATTGCTTCATTTTGGAAAACTGTTCTGTAGGAGCCATGTTGTTATATTATGTATATAGATCTATCCATCTACCTATCTATCTACCTATCTACCTATCTATCATTATTTCTTCTCATTATTTAATTTTGTGCATACAGTCCTTTTTGGAATTTCAAATATCAGCTATCTATATCGATATCCATCAATAGGCAAAAATATTGGATCATCTTATGAATGATCAATACTATTATCTAGATAGTTATACAAAAATAACATTTTCTAATTATCCTTGATTCTTGCTTCTATTAAAAATAATTTCCAACAGCTAAAATAGGGATATATATTTACCCAAAATCATATGTCTAAAATTATTCCCTACATCTCAACTTTTATGTAGCTAACTCATGTGAAAACAAGATAATAAATAAATAAATGTAGGTATGCTTTGTCTATAACTGGGCACAAGAAAAAGTTATATTAGAAGATAAATAGGACAATGCTTTCACAGGTCATTTCATCCTGACTTGTTTCAATGTCAGTTTTGAATATTGCAAGACAATATTTTTACTTCAGTAATAAAATGTTATTTTCTAAATTACTGAAGTACCATTGACTTTCATTATTACATTACTTTCAGGTGAATGACAGTGGTTCAATATTTTTATACATTACAAAATAATCACCACAATAATCTAGTAATCATCTGTCACAGTACAAAAATATTACAATATTATTGACTATATTCCCTGCACTGTACATTATATCACTGTGTTTTATTTACTTTTAACTGGAAGTTATAGTTTTTAATCTCCCTTACCTATTTTACTCATCCACTCCCCCCATTAACCACCACTTTGTTCTCTGTATTTGTGACTCTATTTCACTTAGTATAATACCCTCTAGGTACATCCATGTTGACACAAATGGAAATATTCCATTCTTTTTTATGGCTGAGTAACAGTCCATTATGAACATAGGGGTACGTATATCTTCTCAAATTAGTGTTTTGTTTTCTTGAGGTAAATATTCAGAAATGGAATTGCTGAATCTTATACTAGTTCTATTTTTAATTTTTTGAGAATATCCATAATGTTTTCATAGTGGCTGCATGAATTTAAATTTCCATCAACAGTGCATGAAGGATCCCTTTTCTCCAAATCCTCATCAACACTTGTCAATTTTTGTCTTTTTGATAACAGCCATTCTGACAGGGGTGAGGTGATATCTCATTGCGGTTTTGTTTTGCAGTCCCTTGATCATCAGTGATGTGAGCATCTTTTCACATGTCTGTTGGCCATCCATATGTCTTCTTTGAAAAAGTGTCTATTTAAGTCCTTTGACTTTTTTTTTTAACATCTTTATTGGGGTATAATTGCCTTACAATGGTGTGTTAGTTTCTGCTTTATGACAAAGTGAATCAGTTATACATATACATATCTTTCCATATCTCTTCCCTTTTGCATCACCCTCCCTCCAACCATCCCTATCCCACGCCTCCAGGCGGTCACAAAGCACAGAGCTGATCTCCCTGTGCTATGAGGCTGCTTCCGAATAGCTATCTACCTTACGTTTGGTAGTGTATATATGTCCATGCCTCTCTCTCACTTTGGCACAGCTCACCCTTTGCCCACCCAATATCCTCAAGTCCATTCTGTAGTAGGTCTGTGTCTTTATTCCTGTCTTACCCCTAGGTTCTTAATGATATTTTTTTCCTTAACTTTCATATATATATATGTGTTAGCATACGGTATTTGTCTTTCTCTTTCTGACTTACTTCACTCTGTATGACAGACTCTAGGTTTATCCACCTCATTACAAATAGCTCAATTTCATTTCTTTTTATGGCTGAGTAATATTCCATTGTATATATGTGCCACATCTTCTTTATCCATTCATCTGAAGATGGGCACTTAGGTTGTTTTCATCTCTGGACTATTGTAAATAGAGCTGCAATGAAAATTTTGGTACATGACTCTTTTTGAATTATGGTTTTCTCAGAGTATATGCCCAGTAGTGGGATTGCTGGGTCATATAGTAGTTCTATTTGTAGTTTTTTAAGGAACCTCCATACTGTTCTCCATAGTGGCTGTACCGATTCACATGCCCACCAGTGGTGCAAGAGTGTTCCCTTTTCTCCACACCCTCTCCAGCATTTATTGTTTCTAGATTGTTTGATGATGGCCATTCTGACTGGTGTGAGATGATATCTTATTGTATTTTTGATTTGCATTTCTCTAATGATTAATGATGTTGAGCATTCTTTCATGTGTTTGTTGAGAGTCTGTATATCTTCTTTGTAGAAATGTCTATTTAGGTCTTCTGCCCATTTTTGGATTGGGTTGTTTGTTTTCTGGTTATTGAGTTGCATGAGTTGCTTGTAAATTAATCCTTTGTCAGTTGCTTCATTTGCAAATATTTTCTCCTAATCTGAGGGTTGTCTGTTGGTCTTGTTTATGGTCTCCTTTGCTCTGCAAAAGTTTTGAAGTTTCATTAGGTCTCATTTGTTTACTTTTGTTTTTATTTCCATTTCTCTAAGAGGTAGGTCAAAAAGGATCTTGCTGTGATTTATGTCATAGAGTGTTCTGCCTATGTTTTCCTCTAAGAGTTTGATAGCTTCTGGCCTTACATATAGGTCTTTAATCCATTTTGAGTTTATTTTTGTTTATGGTGTTAGGGAGTGATCTAATCTCATAGTTTTACATGTACCTGTCCAGCTTTCCCAGCACCACATATTCAAGAGGCTATCCTTTCTCCACTGTACATTCCTGCCTCCTTTATCAAAGATAAGGTGACCATATGTGTGTGGGTTTATCTCTGAGCTTTCTATTCTGTCCCACTGATCTATCTTTCTGTTTTTGTGCCAGTACCATACTGTCTTGATTATTGTAGTTTTGTAGTATAGTCTAAAGTCAGGGAGCCTGATTCCTCCAGCTCCGTTTTTTGTTCTCAAACTTGCTTTGGTTATTCAGGGTCTTTTGTTTTTCCATACAAATTGCGAAATTTTTTGTTCTAGTTTTGTGAAAAATGCCAGTGGTAGTTTGATAGGGATTGCATTGAATCTGTAGATTGCTTTGGGTAGTAATGTCATTTTCACAATGTTGATTCTTCTAATCCAAGAACATGGTATATCTCTCCACCTATTTGTATCATCTTTAATTTCTTTCATCAGTGTCTTATAATTTTCTGCATACAGGTCTTTTGTCTCCTTAGGTAGGTTTATTCCTAGACATTTTATTCTTTTTGTTGCAATGGTAAATGGGAGTGTTTTCTTGATTTCACTTTCAGATTTTTCATCATTAGTGTATAGGAATGCCAGAGACTTCTGTACCTTAATTTTGTATCCTGCAACTTTACCGAATTCATTGATTAGCTCTAGTAGTTTTCCAATGGCATCCTAGGATTCTCATGTCATCTGCAAACAGTGACAGCTTTACTTCTTCTTTTCCAATTTGGATTCCTTTTATTTCCTTTTCTTCTCTGATTGCTGTGCCTACAACTTCCAAAACTATGCTGAGTAAGAGTGGTGAGAGTGGGCAACCTTCTCTTGTTCCTGATCTTAGTGGAAATGCTTTCAGTATTTCACCATTGAGGATGATGTTGGCTGTGGGTTTGTCATATATGGCCTTTAATATGTTGAGGAAAGTTCACTCTATGCCTACTTTCTACAGGGTTTTTATCATAAATAGGTGTTGAATTTTGTCAAAAGATTTCTCTGCATCTATTGAGACGATCATATGGTTTTTCTCTTTCAATTTGTTAATATGGTGTATCACATGATTGATTTGCGTATATTGAAGAATCCTTGCATTCCTGGGATAAACCCCACTTGATCATGTTGTATGATCCTTTTAATGTGCTGTTGGATTTTGTTTGTTAGTACTTTGTTGAAGATATTTGCATCTATGTTCATCAGTGATATTGGCTTGTCGTTTTTTTTCTTTGTGACAACCTTGTCTGGTTTTGGTACCAAGGTGATGGTGGCCTCGTAGAAGGAATTTGAGAGTGATCCTTCCTCTGCTATATTTTGGAAGAGTGAGAAGGATAGGTGTTAGCTCATCTCTAAATGTTTGATAGAATTCACCTGTGAAGCCATCTGGTCCTGGGCCTTTGTTTGTTGGAAGATTTTAATCACAGTTTCAATTTCAGTGCTTGTGATTGGTCTGTTCATATTTTCTATCTCTTCCTGGTTCAGTGTCAGTAGGCTGTGCATTTCTAAGAATTTGTCCATTTCTTCCAGGTTGTCCACTTTATTGGCATAGGGTTGCTTGTAGTAATCTCTCATGATCTTTTGTATTTCTGCAGTGTCAGTTTTTACTTCTGTTTCATTTCTAACTCTATTGATTTGAGTCTTCTCCTTTTTTTTTTTTTTTGATGAATCTGGCTAATGGTTTATCTATTTTGTTTATCTTCTCAAAGAACCAGCTTTTAGTTTTATTCATCTTTGCTATCACTTCCTTTATTTCTTTTTCATCTATTTCTCATCTGATTTTTATTATTTCTTTCCTTCTGCTAACTTTGGGGTTTTTTGTTCTGCTTTCTCTTATTGCTTTAGGTGCAAGGTTAGGTTGTTTATTCGAGATGTTTCCTGTTTCTAAATGTGGGCTTGTATTGCTATAAACTTCCCTTTTAGAACTGCTTTTACTGTATCCTGTAGTTTTTGGGTCGTCGTGTCTCCATTGTCATTTGTTTCTAGGTATTTTTTGATTTCCTCTTTGTTTTCTTTAGTGATCACTTCGTTATTAAATAGTGTATTGTTTAGCCTCCATGTGTTTGTATTTTTTACAGATCTTTTCCTGTAATTGATATCTAGTCTCCTAGCCTTGTGGTTAGAAAAGATACTTGATACGATTTCAATTTTCTTAAATTTACCAAGGCTTGATTTGTGACCCAAGATATGATCTATCCTGGAGAATGTTCCATGAGCACTTGAGAAAAATGTGTATTCTCTTGTTTTTGTATGGAGTGTCTTATAAATATCAATTAAGTGTATCTTGCTTAATGTATCATTTAAAGCTTGTGTTTCCTTATTTATTTTCATTTTGGATGATCTGTCCATGGGTGAAAGTGGGGTGTTAAAGTCCCCTACAATGAATGTGTTACTATTGATTTCCCCTTTTTTGGCTGTTAGTATTTGCCTAATGTATTGAGGTACTTCTATGTTGGGAGCATAAATGTTTACAATTGTTATATCTTCTTCTTGGATCGATCCCTTGATCATTATGTAGTGTCCTTCTTTGTCTCTTGTAATAGTCTGTATTTTAAATTCTATTTTTTGTGATATGAGAATTGCTACTCCAGCTTTCTTTTGGTTTCCATTTGCATGGAATATCTTTTTCCATCCCCTTACTTTCAGTCTGTATTTGTCTCTAGGTCTGAAGTGGGTCTCTTGTAGACAACATATATATGGGTCTTGTTTTTGTATCCATTCAGCCAATCTGTGTCTTTTGGTGGGAGCATTTATTCCATTTACATTTAAGGTAATTATCGATATGTATGTTCCTATTCCCATTTTCTTAATTGTTTTGGGTTCGTTATTGTAGGTCTTTTCCATCTCTTGTGTTTCTTGCCTAGAGAAGTTCCTTTAGCATTTGTTGTAATGCTGGTTTGGTGGTGCTGAACTCTCTCAGCTTTTGCTTGTTTGTAAAGGTTTTAATTTTTCCATTAAATCTGAATGAGGTCCTTGCTGGGTAGAGTAATCTTTGTTGCAGGTTTTTCTCCTTCATCACTTTAAATATGTCCTGCCAGTCCCTTCTGGCTTGTAGAGTTTCTGCTGAAAGATCAGCTGTTAACCTAATGGGGATTCCCTTTTGTGTTATTTGTTGTTTTTCCCTCGCTGCTTTTAATATGCTTTCTTTGTATTTAAATTTTGAAAGTTTGATTAATATGTGTCTTGACGTATTTCTCCTTGGATTTCTCCTGTAAGGGACTCTCTGTGCTTCCTGGATTTGATTAACTATTTCTTTTCCCATATTAGGGAAGTTTTCAACTATCATCTCTTCATATATTTTCTCAGTCTCTTTCTTTTTATCTTCTTCTTCTGGAACCACTATAATTTGAATGTTGGTGTGTTTAATGTTGTCCCAGAAGTCTCTGAGAATGTCCTCAGTTCTTTTTATTCTTTTTCCTTTATTCTGCTCTGCAGTACTTATTTCCACTATTTTATGTTCCAGGTCACTTATCCGTTCTTCTGCCTCAGTTATTCCACTACTTACTTTATCTAGAGTATTTTTAATTTCACTTATTGTGTTGTTCATTGTTTCATCTTTAGTTCTTCTAGGTCCTTGTTAAATGTTTCTTGCATTTTGTCTATTCTGTTTCCAATATTTTGCATCATCTTTACTATCATTATTCTGAATTCTTTTTCAGGTAGACTGCCTATTTCCTCTTCATTTGTTAGGTCTGGTGGGTTTTTACCTTGCTCCTTCATCTATGGTGTGTTTTTCTGTCTTCTCATTTTGCTTATCTTACTGTGTTTGGGGTCTCCTTTTTGCCGGCTGCAGGTTCGTAGTTCCTGCTGTTTTTGGTGTCTGTCCTCATTGGCTAATGTTGCTTCAGTCGGTTATGTAGGCTTCCTGGTGGAGGGACTAGTGCCTTTGTTCCGGTGGATGAGGCTGGATCTTGTCTCTCTAGTGGGCAGGTCTACATAGTGTGGTGTGTTTTGGGGTGTCTGTGGACTTATTATAATTTTAGACAGCCTCTCTGCTAATGGGTTGGTTTGTGTTCCTGTTTTGCTACTTGTTTGGCATAGGGTGTCCAGCACTGTAGCTTGCTGGTCGTTGAGTGAAGTTGGGTGCTGACTTTGAGATGGAGATCTCTCGGAGATTTTCACCATTTGATATTATGTGGAGCTGGGAGGTCTCTGTGGACCAGTGTCCTGAAGTTGGCTCTCCCACCTCAGAGGCAGAGCACTGACTCCTGGCTGCAGCACCAAGCGCCTTTCCTCCACATGGCTCAGAATAAAAGGGAGAAAAATTAGAGAGAAATAATTAGTAAAAGTAGGGAGAAAAAGAAAGAAAGAAAGGAAGGAAGGAAGGAAGGAAAGAAGGAAGAAAGAAAGAAAGAAGAAAGGAAGGAAAAAAAAAGAAATGATGGAGGGAGGGATGGAGGGACGAAGGGAGGGAAGGACAGTGGGAGGAAGGAAGGAAGACAGAAAGGAGGGAAGGAAGGAAAAAAGAAAGGAAGAAGGAAGATAAAGTAGAATAAAATAGATTAAAATATAATAAAGTTATTAAATTAAAAAATAATTATTTAGAAAAAAATTTAAAAAAAAACGGACAGATAGAACCTTAGGACAAATGGTGGAAGCAAAGCTATACAGACAAAATCTCATACAGAAGCATACACATACACTCACAAAAAGAGGAAAAGGGGAAAAAATCATAAATCTTGCTCTCAAAGTCCACCTCGTCAATTTGTGATGATTCGTTGTCCAACGGAGGGAAGGAAGGAAAGAAAGAAAGAAGACAAAGTAAAATAAAATAGAGTTATTAAAATTAATTATTAAGAAAGAAAAAATAAACGGACGGATAGAACCCTAGGACAAATGGTGGAAGCAAAACTATACAGACAAAATCTCACACAGAAGCATACACATACACACTCACAAAAAGAGGAAAAGGGGGAAAAAAATCATAAATCTTGCTCTCAAAGTCCACCTCCTTAATTTGGGATGATTCGTTGTCTATTCATGTATTCCACAGATGCAGGGTACATCAAGTTGATTGTGGAGCTTTAATCCCCTGCTTCTGAGGCTGCTGGGAGAGATTTCCCTTTCTCTTCTTTGTTTGCAGAGCTCCCAGGGGCTCAGCTTTGGATTTGGCCCTGCCTCTGCATGTAGGTCACCATAAGGCGTCTGTTTTTCGCTCAGATAGGACGGGGTTAAAGGAGCCGTTGATTCCGGGGCTCTGGCTCACTCAGGCTGGGAGAAGGGAGGGGCACGGAGTGTGGGCCCAGCCTGCGGCTGCAGAGGCCGACGTGACATTGCACCAGACTGAGGCTCGCCATACGTTCTTCCGCGGAAGTTGTCCCTGGGGAACCCGGCTGTGGCGGGCTGCACAGCCTCCCCGGAAGGGAGGTGTAGATAGTGACCTGTGCTCACATACAGGCTTCTTGGCGGTGGCAGCAGCAGCCTTAGCGTCTCCTGCCCGTCTCTGGGGTCCACGCTTTTAGCCGCAGCTTGCGCCCATCTCTGGGGCTCCTTTAAGCAGTGCTCTTAATCCCCTCTCCTCGCGCACCAGGAAAGAAAGAGGGAACAAAGAGTCTCTTTCCTCTACGGCAGCTCCAGACCTTTTCCTGGACTCCCTTCCATCTAGCTGTGGTGCACTAACCCCTTCAGGTTGTGTTCACACCACCAGCCCCAGTCCTCTCTCTGTGCTCCGACCAAAGCCGGAGCCTCAGCTCACAGCCCCGCTCGCCCTGGCGGGTGAGCAGAGAAGCCTCTCGGGCTGGTGAGTGCCGGTCGGCACCGATCCTCTGTGCAGGAATCTCCCCGCTTTGTCCTCTGCACTCCTGTTGCTGCGCTCTCCTCCATGGCTCCGAAGCTCTCCCCTTCCACCACCCGCAGTCTCCACCCACGAAGGGGCTTCCTAGCGTGTGGAAAACTTTCCTCCTTCACAGCTCCCTCCCACTGGTGCAGGTCCCGTCCCTATTCTTTTGTCTCTGTTTTTTCTTTTTTCTTTTGCCCTACCCAGGTATGTGGGGAGTTTCTTGCCTTTTGGGAGGTCTGAGGTCTTCTGCCAGTGTTCAGTAGGTGTTCTGTAGGAGTTGTTCCATGTGTAGATGCATTTCTAGTGTATCTGTGGGGAGGAAGGTGATCTTCACGTCTTACTCTTCTGCCATCTTCCCCTCGTCCCCTGACTTTTTTTTAAATTGGGTTGTTGTTTTGCTGTTGGATTCTATGGGTTCTTTTTATATTTGGGGTATTAAAACCTTATCACATGCATCAGTTGAAGTATATTCTCCCATTCAGTTGGCTGCCTTTTCATTTTGTTGTTAGTTTCTTTTGCAGTGCAAAAGCTTTTTAGATTGATGTAATCACATTTGTGGGGTTTTTCTTTCTTGTTTTTTTTGGTTTTTCTTTTTACTTTTGTTGTCCTTGCTTGAGGAGACACATCCAAGAAACATTGTTAATGTCAAAGAGCAATGTCAAAGAGCATACTGCCTATGTTTTCTTAGAGTTTTATGGCTTCAGGTCTTAAATTCAAATATTTAATCCATTTTGAGTTGGTTTTTGTGTGTGGGGTGATAAAGTAGTCCTTTGAGTCTTTTGCATGGAGCTGTCCAGTTTGCCCACACTGTATATTCTAACCTCATTTTTCATAATTGACCAGATATGTGTGGGTTTATTTCTGCATTCTCTACCTTGTTGTTGATCTATGTGTGTGTTTTTGTGCCAATACCATATCATTTTGATTAATGTAGCTTTGTAGTATAGTTTCAAGTCTGGGTGCATAATACTTCCAGCTTTGCTATTCCTTCATGAGATAGTTTGGGCTATTCAGGAGCCTTTGTGTTTCCATGCAAATTTTTGAATTATTTGACCTAGGTTTGTGGAAAATGCCATTGGTATTTTGGTAGGGGTTGTATTGAATCTGCAGATTACCTTAGGTGGAATGCTCATTTTAACAATATTAACTCTTCCAATCCATGAGCACAGTATATTTTCCCATTTGTTTATGTTGTCTTCAATTTCTTTAATCAATGTGTTATAGTTTTCCTAGTACATGTCTTTTACCTCCAAGTTTATATTTATTCTTAGGTATTTTATTCTTTTTTTAACATTTATTGGAGTATAATTGCTTTATAATGTTGTGTTAGTTTCTGCTTCATAGCAAAGTGAATCAGCTATACATATACATATATCCCCATATCTCCTCCTTCTTGCATCTCCCTCCCACCATCCCTATCCCACCCCTCTAGGTGGTCACAAAGCAGTGAGCTAATCTCCCTGTGCTATGTGGCTGCTTCCCACTAGCTACCCATTTTACATTTGGTAGTATATATAAGCCCATGCCACTCTCTCACTTTGCCCCAGCTTACCCTTCCACCTCCCTGTGTTCTCAAGTCCATTCTCTACGCCTGCATCTTTATTCCTGTCCTGCCCCTAGGTTCTTCATAACTCTATTTTTTAGAGTCCATATATATGTGTTAGCATACGGTATTTGTTTTTCTCTTTCTGACTTACTTCACTCTGTATGACAGACTCTAAGTCCACCTACCTCACTACAAATAACTCAATTTCATTTCTTTTTATGTCTGAGTAATATTCCATTGTATATATGTGCTACATCTTCTTTATCCATTCATCTGTCAATGGACCATGTTATTGTAGGTCTTTTCCTTCTCTTGTGTTTCCTGCCTAGAGAAGTTCCTTTAGCATTTGTTGTAAAGTTGGTTTGGTAGTGCTGAATTTGCTTAGCTTTTGCTTGTCTGTAGAGGTTTTAATTTCTCTGTAAATTTGAATGAGATCCTTGCTGGGTAGAGTAATCTTGGTTGTAGGTTTTTCCCTTTCATCACTTTAAATATGTCCTGCCACTCCCTTCTGGCTTGCAGAGTTTCTGCTGAAAGATCAGCTGTTAACCTTATGGGGATTCCTTTGTATGTTGTTGTTTTTCCCTTACTGCTTTTAATATGTTTTCTTTGTATTTAATTTTTGATAGTTTGATTAACATGTGTCTTGGCGTATTTCTCCTTGGATTTATCCTGTATGGGACTCTCTGCACTTCCTGGACTTGATTAACTATTTACTTTCCCATATTAAGGAAGTATTCAACTATAATCTCTTCAAATATTTTCTCAGTCCCTTTCTTTTTTTCTTCTTCTTCTGGAACCCCTATAATTCGAAAGTTGGTGTGTTTAATGTTATCCCAGAGGTGTCTAAGACTGTCCTCAATTGTTTCATTTTTTTTTCTTTATTCTGCTCTGAAGTAGTTATTTCCACTATTTTATCTTCCAGGTCACTTATACATTCTTCTGCCACAGTTGTTCTGTTATTGATTCCTTTTAGAGAACTTTTAATTTCATGTATTGTGTTGTTAATTATTGTTTGTTTGCTCTTTAGTTCTTCTGGGCCCTTGTTAAACGTTTCTTGTATTTTCTCCATTCTATTCCCAAGATTTTGGATCACATTTACTGTCATTACTCTGAATTCTTTTTCAGGTAGACTTCCTATTTCTTTTTCATTTGTTTGCTCTGGTGGGTTTTTACCTTACTCCTTCATCTGCTGTGTGTTTCTCTGTCTTCTCATTTTGCTTAACCTACTGTGTTTGGGGTCTCCTTTTCACAGGCTGTAGATTTGTAGTTCCTGTTGTTTTTGGTGTCTGCTCCCAGTGGCTAAGGTTGGTTCAGTGGGTTGTGTAGGTTTCCTGGTGAGGGGGACTAGTGCCTGTGTTCTGGTGGATGAGGCTGGATCTTGTCTTTTTGGTGGCCAGGGTCACATCCGGTGGTGTGTTTTAGGGTGTCTGTGACCTTACTATGATTTTAGGCAGCCTCTCTGCTAATGGGTGTGGTTGTGTTCCCATCTTGCTAGTTGTTTGGCATAGGGTGTCCAGCACTGTAGCTTGCTGGTCATTGAGTGGAGCTGGGTCTTAGTGTTGAGATGGAGATCTCTGGGAGAGCTTTCACCATTTGATATTACATGGAGGTGGGATCTCTCTGGTGGACCAATGTCCTGAATTCAGCTCTCCCACCACAGAGGCACAGGTCTGACACCCAGCCAAAGCACTAAGACATTGTGAACCACATGGCTCAGAAGAAAAGGGAAAAGAAAGGAAAAATAAAAGAAAAAATAAAGTTATTAAAATAAAAATAATTAGTAAAAATTTAAAAAAATTAAAAAGTAATAAAAAAAGAAAGAAAGAGAGCAACAAAACCAAAAAAGAAATCCACCAATGATAACAAGCACTGAAAATTATACTAAAATACAAACAAAGAAACAAAATAAAACCAGACAGACAGAACCCTAGGACAAATGGTAAAAGCAAAGCTATACAGACAAAAATCACACAAAGAAGTATACATATACACATTCACAGAAAGAGAAAAAAGAAAAAAAAATCATTGTGCTCAATGTCCACTGCCTCAATTTTGTCATGATTCATTGTCTATTCAGGTAATTCACAGATGCAGGGTACATGTAATTGATTGTGGAGATTTAATCTGCTGCTCCTGAGGCTGCTGGCAGAGATTTCCCTTTCTCTTCTTTGTTCGAACATATCCTGGGGTTCAGCTTTGGATTTGGCCCCGCCTCTGCACGTAGGTCGCCTGAGGGCATCTGTTCTTTGCTCAGACAGGACAGGGTTAAAGTAGCAGCTCATTAGGGGGCTCTGGCTCACTCAGTCCCGTGGGGAGGGACACGTATGGAATGCAGGGTGAGCCTGCGGTAGCAGAGGTCAGCATAAAGTTGCAACAGCCTGAGGCACACCATGTGTTCTCCCTGGGGGAGTTGTCCCTGGATCACGGGACCCTGGCAGTGACAGGCTCTACAGGTTACCAGGAGGGGAGGTGTGGATAGTGACCTGTGCTTGCACAGAGGTTTCTTGGTGGCTGCAGCTTCAGCCTTAGCATTTCATGCCCATTTCTGGTGTCCACACTGATAGCCGTGACTTGCACCCATCTCTGGAGCTCATTTTGGCAGTTCTCTGAATCCCCTCTCCTTGTGCACCCTGAAACAGTGGTCTCTTGCCTCATAGAGAGGTCCAGACTTTTTCCCAGACTCCCTCCCAGGTAACTGTGGCACACTAGCACACTTCAGGCTGTGTTCACGCAGCCAACTCCAGTCCTCTCCCTGGGATCTGACCTCTCAAGAAGCCGGAGCCTCAGGTCCCACCCCCCACACATCCAGGCCAGTGGGTGAGCAGACAAACCTCTCAGGCTGGTGAGTGCTTGTTGTCACTGATCCTCTGTTTGGGAATCTCTCAGCTTTGCCCTCTGCACCTCTGTTGCTGCATTCTCCTCTGTGGCTCCGAAGCTTCCCCTCCGCCACCACCCCATCTCCGCCAGTGAAGGGGCTTCCTAGTGTATGGAAACTTTTGCTCCTTCACAGTTCCCTCCCAGTGGTGCAGGTCCCATCCCTATTCTTTTGTCTCTGTTTTTCCTTTTTTCTTTTGCCCTACCCAGGTAAGTGGGGGGAGTTTCTTGCCTTTTGGGAAGTCTGAGGTCTTCTACCAGCATTCAGTAGGTGTTCTGTAGGAGTTGTTCCACATGTAGATATATTTCTGACGTATTTGTGGGGAGGAAGGTAATGTCCATGTCTTACTCTTCCACCATCTTGAAGGTCTATTTAATTCTTTTTGATGAAGTTGTAAATGGGATTCTTTTCTTTTTTTTTTTCTCTTCTGATAGTTCATTGTTAGTGTATAGAAATGCAACAGATTTCTGTATACAGTTAACCCATGAATAATATGGGTTTAAAATGTGGAGGTCACATGTGGATTATTTTTTCAATAAATAACTTCTACAGTACTACACTATCCACAATTGTTTAATTCCATAGATACAGAATCATAAATACAAGGGAGACCTGTAAAATTATACATGGATTTTTGAAGGCATGTGTGTCAGCACCCCAAATCTCATGTTGTTCAAGGATCAACTGTATTAGTTTTGTACCCAGAAACTTTACTGAATGCATTTATTAATTCTGATACTTTTTAGGTGGATGAAATGTAAAACACTGATACATACTACACGTTGTTAACTATGTGGAGAAATGGAAACTCTACTACCCTGTTGGTAGAAGTGTAAATACTATATCATTTAAAAGAAACTGGTTGGAAACATCTACTGAACTTGAATATATGCATATTCTCTGGCCCAGAAGTCCCACTCTTGGATCTTTACCCAAACACACACAAACACACACACACAGGTATTAGAAGCACAAGATGATTTATAACAATATTATGCATAATAGCTAAAAGTAATACAAATTTAAGAACTCATCAGCAGTAGAACAGATAAATACATTGTGGTACATTATTACAATAGAATATCATACAGCATTAAAAATTGTCAAACTCCTGTTATGCACAGTAATGTGGATAAACCTCACAAATGCAATGTTGAGTGGAAGATGTTGGACAACACAAGTTAAGTTTATATAAAGATTGCATTTACATTGCATTCAAAAGTAGGAAAATTAATCTATATAATTAAAAGTCAGGTCAATAGTTATTGTGGTAGAGAGAATAATGCCCTCCCTAAAGATACCTATGTCCTAATCCTTAAAACTGTGAATATTTTTCATTATCTAGAAAAATAAACTTTGCACATATGATTAAGTTAAGGACTTTGAGATGGAGATATTACCCGGGTTTTTCTTGCGGGGGGGGAGCAATATAATCATGAGGCTTATAAGAGGGAAACAGGGGGAGTCAACGTTTGAATAAGGAGATGTGATAATAGAATCAGAGGTTGGGGTAATGAGTTTTGAAGATGGAATAAGGGGTCACAATCCAAGGAAAGCAGAAGCTAGTCTCCAGAAGCTAGAAAAATTAAGGTAATTGTTTCTCCCCTAAAGCCTCTAGAAGGGATACAGCCCTGCCAATTTACTGATTTTAGCATCTCCACTCTCGAAATGTAACATATATATATATACACATACATAAAATTTTAAGCCACTAATTTTGTGGTAATTTGTTAAAATAGCAATAGGAAAGTAATTCAGTTATTTTTGAGGGGGAGAGTGCAGTAGAGATTGTGAAAAGTAATAAAGGGATTTCTTTGTTTAATCTCTTGATTCGAGTGATTGTTATACAATGGTGCACCTTTGAGGAAATTCATCAACCTGTGCTTTGTAAAAATTATGTTTAATACATGTGTATAAGCTATGCACTTTTGATTGGTGCACTTATTTTCAGTAAAATTAAAAAAAATATTTTATCAAAGTGATTATTCTAAAATGATAACTCTGGTTGATCATCTCCAGTTTATACTTTATTTTTCCTCAAAATTGTGTGTGATAATCATGTATTTTCTTGACAAGGTAGTAAAAAGTAAAAAGTTTTGGGACTTCCCTGGCAGTTCAGTGGTTGAAATTCTGCACTTCCTGTGCAAGAGGTGTGGGTTCAATCCCTGGCTCGGGAACTAAGATCCTACATGCTGCACTCCCAAAGAATAAAAATTAAAAATAAAAAAAAGTAAAAAGTAAAAAGCTTTAATGCCGGGGACCAGCCCCAGCAGAACAGGTTTCACCCAAAGGGGAGACGGAGTCGGCGTGGACAGAACGCAAGACACCTCAGAGGATGCGAGGATCTGCCAATTTATTGTTACAATTCCGAAGCTTTTTATACTGTGAGGCAATCTCACTTTCAATCTTAACATTCTAGTTCTCATACCAAAGCCACAAAATAAAGGTACACAACAGTAAAACCAAAGGTCATTTACATCAAAAGATTATATCAGCAGGTTAGGCAGGTTTTATGATCAGGTAATCTTCTTATCTCCTGTGGTCTCTTTCATCCCCTGTGGTTAGGTATATCTTGGTCACATCTAGGTCTGGAATTCTGTTTGCGGTTTCTTCACCTTTCTTAAAAGCAGATGTTCTTGTATTTGCACATTCTATTCAATCAGGCCATTAATCAAGGTACAAACTTAAGCACATTCTTCTCTTAACAATTACAAACCCAAAACTTAAACACATTCTTCTCTTAACAATTACAAACCCAAAACTTAAGCATATTCTTCTCTTAACAATTACAAACCCAAAACTTAAACACATTCTTCTCTTAACAATTACAAACCCAAAACTTAAACACATTCTTCTCTTAACAATTACAAACCCAAAACTTAAACACATTCTTCTCTTAACAATTACAAACCCAAAACTTAAACACATTCTTCTCTTAACAATTACAAACCCAAAACTTAAGTACATTCTTCTCTTAACAATTACAAACCCAAAACTTAAGTACATTCTTCTCTTAACAATTACAAACCCAAAACTTAAGCACATTCTTCTCTTAACAATTACAAACCCAAAACTTAAGCATATTCTTCTCTTAACAATTACAAACCCATACAGTAATAAAAATTCTCTCCCACAGGCTTTACACGTTCACCGTTATCCTTCAGACATCGCACATTTTTCCTTATAATTATTTGGGAGGCTTTGGGGGTGGACATTCTACCTTAAACCTATTAGCAAATTCCTTTGCAAAATACTTACAATATATAATTTGTCCTTTATAAGTATTTCTGCACAAAGAGCAATGTAACTTGTATAAGCTTGCCATGTAGCCTACTTCATCCAGCTTTGAATACACCCAACGTAGCATAAGTCCTCCTCGCCACCTTACCCAAATATTTCCCAGCATATCTATTACTCCCCAGGGGGGCCATAGTTCATCTAGCTTTTCTTCTAACGTAAGCTCTTGCCACACAAATGCTCCTGTTGTGTTTCCCTGCACCCAATGTCCTGGCCTGGGAGTGGGGATTTCGGGTATAGTCGTTGGGGGAGCCGGAGTCTTTTTTGGTTTTACCCTAAGTTGGGGTCTTTCCTTAAACCCTCTGTCGGCACTGGGGATATTTCCTAACATTAATAGTAATCCTATAAAAATCACTTTAAGCAAAACCAGGGGAAAACAAGGGGAACCACACAGAGGAGAGCTTTGCTTCTCCATATTTGTACCTGATAGTACCAGCTTTGCTAGGCACTATGGGTCTCGTCCGTGCTGAGACTCAAAGGCACTTCTTATATGGCTCCCGACATCTCCCCCTTTTTTATTTTTTTAAAAAGGCAGTATGCAATTCCACTTTGGTTCTATGTATACTCTGAAGAGCAGCTTGTATTAATCGGATGATGACTAGAAAAGAAATAAGAAGTAAAATTATAACTACTCCGGCAGCCCCATAATTTATTAAAATATGCATAAATGAATTACCATTAAAATAACTTTGTAAATTTTGTAAAAATTCTGCAGCAGCCTTAGAGGGATTCATATCATATTGTGAGGCTGCAATATCATGAATCTGTTTATGCAAATGTTCCAAATCAATTCCCAAATCACTAGAATTCCATACATTTAAAATATGCATTTGAATTTTTTCCCAGGAATACTCAGAATGATTTACTTTTAAGGGAGTGACACATATCCAGGAGTATTTTTTATGGCAAGTTAAGGATAAGCGAATTTTTAAAGCAGTAAGTTCTTGACCAATATGTAAAATTGCTTCTTCAAGGGCATCAACCTTAGTTTCTAATTTTCTATCTATAGCTTCTTGAGTAGCTAAAGCCAAGGATATATTTTTTGATAAATCATTAGCATATTGTGCTGTCTGTACCTCTTTCACTAAGGCATACGTTGCAACAGTAAAAGAGCTCAATATTCCTATCAATGCGGAAATCCCCAAAATTAAAGTAGCTACAAATCTTTTTGGCCTCATGAGTTTTCCAACCTGTTTTATAATTTCTGTCCCTAAATCTGTATACCAAGATTCATTAAGCATTACTGGCAGCATAATATAAGCTGGTCTTTTTAATAACATAATTGTTTTTATATTCATATTGGAGTTCACACAGGTTGTTAATGCACATTCATCAGAAGTTATAAAAAACCTTCCATTGTTTTTTATAATTTGTAATTTTTCAGTTTTATTAGTCAATAATATGGAATATGGAGAAGTCACACAAGCCTGGATAAAATACTTACTCTCTTGAATATTAGGCCTTCTTAATATAATTGAACTTGTAGCTAAGGGCAATCTCCATAATTGTGGTTGAAAGGAAATCTCATTGTTATTAGTAAATGTATATATAGGTGCTACCCATCCATGACTATTCCATCTATTTACTTTTATTTATGAGGGAATCATAGAATCATTCCAAGCATAATTTGCAACATATTTTAAATATTGCCGGTAATTATTTTCAGGGGTATTAATACTCCAATCTGATACATAATACTTAGTTCCAGGAATATTAATACGAATTTCTTTATTATTCATACAGTATATCCAATAAGGATATCCACCATCATCATCAATCCATTTCCATTCCTCTGTTGTCTTACTTAAAGCATTATCACAATCTGGGTATCTTTGAGGATGTTTTGTGCTAACAAATTGTACTTTATTATCTACCTTATTTTGTCCCATAAATCTTCCTAATAACACCCATAAGTTTCTTTTAACATTATTATCCTCTTTAGGAGAATCAGTTAAAAAGGCTGAATTTACTATCGGTAAACATCCATTTTTTACACGATCTGATTTTCTTAACCTCTCAGAATTTAAAAAGAAACAAATCGGAGGAAAATCCGATTGTCCCTTAAAAGAAAAATTATTATTTATAACAAATTGTTCGTAGCCTTGTACATCACGAACACCATCAGTTAGTTCAGGAAATGAGGAAGTTACCGGAATAATAGCATCTTTCCATGTACAAGCATGTAGTATAGGAAAATCAGGAAAATAAGCCCAGTACGTATCGTTAGCATTTACCTGTACTGATAAAAGACTTAACATGGCCACAAAAAAGTTAGCGGTAGTCAAAGGTATTTTTTGAGTGTTTACAGCATTTTCAGCATCCTGGCAAAGCCTTTTTATAGCTCCCCACGTTACCCGTTGCGCATCTAAAGTAGAAGCAGCATATCTCCTCTTTTTTCCCCGGCGTTGGGTCCCAAGAAGCTTAGGCTCTAAATGCTCAGGAGAAGTTTGAGTCTCTCTATGACATGTGGACTTAAGTGATAATTGCTGCAGCGGGGGAACCAGCGTTTCTGTCATTGAGTCCTTCGGTTTCTCTTTCTCTGACATTTCGGGTGTCAGACTCATTTCCTGACAGACGCTTCGGTAAATTCCTTACCACCGGATGTCTAATTAGACGATCTGGTATCCAGATGGGTGAGTCAAAGGTCTGTGGAAAAACACAAGCATATCCTCTACCATTGGTTAGTAGTATGTCTGGTCCATTCCATTTTCCAGTTAACACATCTTTCCAAAGAACCATTGGCTTTGGTTTATCGTTATTAGCCTCCCAATGTATCATCATTGGAGTTTTTCCTTCATTATTCATATTTATATAATTGATTACAAATAAAGAATGATTTACAATATGATGAGGAGAAAAATATTTTAAATCTCCATTTTGCAATTTATAAATCATATTTTTTAATACCTGATTAGTTCTTTCAATTATAGCTTGTCCTTGTGGGTTATAAGGAATTCCAGTATTATGAGTAATGCCAAACCTCTGGCACAATTGTTAAAAGGATTTTATAATTTCTTTTTGTATTTTATTAAAAGGTGGGGGCGGTGGAGGAGGCCCCTTTATGTTAGTCACTCCTTTTCCTAACTTTTTAGATTGAGAAGAAGAATTTTGAGAGGCTAATGGGGGAAGCCCCAACGCCCTAAAACTTCTTGACTGTGGTTTAGTTAAATTTTCTTCTCGTACAGGGAAAGCCCCAAGATCATACTTTCTTCTCTCATAATCATAAGCTGTTGCATCTAAATCATCTTGATCAGCAGGTGTTAATTCTTCATCATGGGTTGAATCTTTTAACAAAATAGGCTTAGATTTACCTTTTGACTTATTTACTTCCTCCTCTGAGTCAGAATCATAAATATTACAATCCTTCATAGCTGCCCCTACAACCTCAGCTTCCTCCGCAAATGACTTTGGAGAAAGTAAGGGTGTAGTTTCACTGACGTCCGGAGGATATTTATATGGATTTTTTTGACCTTCTGGTAACGGGGCCAAACTTTCTCTTATTAAATTCCACAAAGTAAAAGTATCTACAGGGACCTTTTCTGGCCCAAAATGATTATAATAAACCTGCAAAGTTTGTCCTACCTTTTGCCAGGTTTCTATATTAACCGTTCCTTGTTCTGGAAACCAAGGACATTGTTCCTGTACAAACTGAAAAAACTGAGTTAATTGCTTATTAGTTACCTTAATTCCTCTTCCATTTATCATATGTTTAACTATATCTATAAACAAGAGCCTCTCCTTGGACTCAGCGTGTCCCATTTTGACACCGATTACTCACCTCTCTTACTAGTCCTTCTCTAACTGGGGGTCTGCAGCACCCTATGGTGAGACTCCTATCCGTCTGAAAAATATATATATACACTTACCCCTTCAGGTCCCTGTTCGGGCGCCACTTGCCGGGGACCAGCCCCAGCAGAACAGGTTTCACCCAAAGGGGAGACGGAGTCGGCGTGGACAGAACGCAAGACACCTCAGAGGATGCGAGGATCTGCCAATTTATTGTTACAATTCCGAAGCTTTTTATACTGTGAGGCAATCTCACTTTCAATCTTAACATTCTAGTTCTCATACCAAAGCCACAAAATAAAGGTACACAACAGTAAAACCAAAGGTCATTTACATCAAAAGATTATATCAGCAGGTTAGGCAGGTTTTATGATCAGGTAATCTTCTTATCTCCTGTGGTCTCTTTCATCCCCTGTGGTTAGGTATATCTTGGTCACATCTAGGTCTGGAATTCTGTTTGCGGTTTCTTCACCTTTCTTAAAAGCAGATGTTCTTGTATTTGCACATTCTATTCAATCAGGCCATTAATCAAGGTACAAACTTAAGCACATTCTTCTCTTAACAATTACAAACCCAAAACTTAAACACATTCTTCTCTTAACAATTACAAACCCAAAACTTAAGCATATTCTTCTCTTAACAATTACAAACCCAAAACTTAAACACATTCTTCTCTTAACAATTACAAACCCAAAACTTAAACACATTCTTCTCTTAACAATTACAAACCCAAAACTTAAACACATTCTTCTCTTAACAATTACAAACCCAAAACTTAAACACATTCTTCTCTTAACAATTACAAACCCAAAACTTAAGTACATTCTTCTCTTAACAATTACAAACCCAAAACTTAAGTACATTCTTCTCTTAACAATTACAAACCCAAAACTTAAGCACATTCTTCTCTTAACAATTACAAACCCAAAACTTAAGCATATTCTTCTCTTAACAATTACAAACCCATACAGTAATAAAAATTCTCTCCCACAGGCTTTACACGTTCACCGTTATCCTTCAGACATCGCACATTTTTCCTTATAATTATTTGGGAGGCTTTGGGGGTGGACATTCTACCTTAAACCTATTAGCAAATTCCTTTGCAAAATACTTACAATATATAATTTGTCCTTTATAAGTATTTCTGCACAAAGAGCAATGTAACTTGTATAAGCTTGCCATGTAGCCTACTTCATCCAGCTTTGAATACACCCAACGTAGCATAAGTCCTCCTCGCCACCTTACCCAAATATTTCCCAGCATATCTATTACTCCCCAGGGGGGCCATAGTTCATCTAGCTTTTCTTCTAACGTAAGCTCTTGCCACACAAATGCTCCTGTTGTGTTTCCCTGCACCCAATGTCCTGGCCTGGGAGTGGGGATTTCGGGTATAGTCGTTGGGGGAGCCGGAGTCTTTTTTGGTTTTACCCTAAGTTGGGGTCTTTCCTTAAACCCTCTGTCGGCACTGGGGATATTTCCTAACATTAATAGTAATCCTATAAAAATCACTTTAAGCAAAACCAGGGGAAAACAAGGGGAACCACACAGAGGAGAGCTTTGCTTCTCCATATTTGTACCTGATAGTACCAGCTTTGCTAGGCACTATGGGTCTCGTCCGTGCTGAGACTCAAAGGCACTTCTTATATGGCTCCCGACACTTTAAGATAAATAAACTCCAGTGCAAGATACTTGCCTAGGGTATATCATAGGAGACGTGGGAGATTTACACAGATGGAAACACATACCTCCCTTTCTCAAAACTATAAGCTCTACCTGGAAATTAGATATAGGCGTAAACAAATTTGATTTTTAAAAATTAAATGTGGTGATACAGAGTGGCAAAGAAACAAGGAAAAGACAGAGTTTAAATAGAGATATTAGAAAATATTATTGAGAGACAATATGGATAAAGAAAATGAGATGTGCTCATATGCAACCCAGTGTGTTTTACATATGCTTATCATTTAACCTTTATAGAACCATATGAAATAGGTACTGTTATTAGCCTAAATTTTCAAATGAGTAAACTGAGCCTCAAAGATATTAAAGACAGTCTAGTTTACACTCAAAGTCATGGAGAAGAAACTATGTGTGACTGACCCCAGAATCTGAGCTCTATATGCATATGTGTTACCATTCTTGCCTGAGGCTACATGAGTGAATAAATATGAAACAACAAGGAAAAATTTCTAAGGAAAACAGAGCACTACAAATATCAATGAAACAAACTGGTGTTTTGAAATATTAATTTTTTTCCTTAATTTTCCTTTGCTTCCTTGTACACAATCCTTCCCCTGGTCAATCAACAAACCCATGCAACTTCAAAAAGAACCAGGCTTGTAAATAGCAGGAAAGCAAAGAGAAAACAGAATCATCATTATTTGATATAGCTATTTTTGTTTGGATGATTTTGTTGACATCCAAAATAGGATCTCAGTACCCACAGAGACAAAAAATTGTTTTAAAATTCTGAACTTTTTTATTTTCAAAAGTTGTTTTTTTTGTTTGTTTTACCTGAGATGTTTATTATAATAATTTAGAGAAATATAAATGAGTGAATTACTATGTTTCTCATTAGAGACTGGGAAATAAAATAATATTTTAAAAATTACAGTTATAAAGATCTTAGTCCTCAATTAACTCTTAATAAAAAACTGGCAAATCAGGATGTGACAAACACACAAACACATATAAAATTATAAAAATATATTATAAAACATTTAAATGAGCAGTATTTACAAAATAACAAATCAAAGTTTCAACTGGATGGTAGCATTTGGAGTACCAGATGAACATAAATGTTGGTAAAAAAATCTCTCAGGAATTTTCCTAACTTTAGCATGAGTGAAAAATTCCCTGTTGAATGTTTCTGAAAAATCTCTTTTCTATGTCATGTGGTCAACTCCAACAAGACTTTTGTATGAGTAATATATTTGGTCTTGCAGATTTTTGGATGATTCTTTGAGGAAAAAGCCAAAAATCTTACCTGACTTCTGAGATCAAAGAAACCACTGTATATTTGGGGAGAATGGGGTTTAGTGGTATTTTAAGTTTATTTTCATTACATATTTTTAAAAGGTTGAAATATAGTTGATATACAATATTATGTTAGTTTCAGGTATAATACATAATGATTTGATATTTGCATACATTATAAAATGATCAGCACAAAAAGTCTAATAATTATCTGTCCCCATACAAAGTTATTACAATATTATTGACCATATTCCTTATGCTGTATACTACATCACCATGACTTATTTATTATATAACTGTAAGTTTGTACTTCTTAATCCCTTCACCTATTTCACCTATCCTCTCACTTCTCTCCCCTCTGGCAACCGCCTGTTTGTTTCCTGTATCTATGTGTCTGTTTTGATCTTATTAGTTTGTTTGTTTTGTTTTTTGATTGCATAAAAGTGATATCACATGGTATTCATTTTTCTCTGACTTTATTCACTTATCCTAATACCCTCTAGATTCATAATATTGTGACAAATGGCAAGATTTCTTTATTGTTAATATTCTATGTTGTATGTATTATTTCTTTTTTTTTCTTTATCCATTCATTTGTTGATGGACACTTAGGTTGCTTCCATATCTTTGTTATTGTAAATTCTGCAGTAAACACTTGAGTGCATATATATTTGTAATTTTGTGTTTTTTTTTTTTCTTCTTAAAAATTCTCAGAAGTGAAATTACTGGATCATATGGTAGTTCTGTTTTTTATTTTTGAGAAACCTCCATACTGTTTTCCATAGCAGCTGTACCAATTTACAATCCCATGACAGTGCAGGAGGGATCCCTTTATTATATATTCTTGCCAGCACTTGTTAATTTTTATCTTCTTAATTATATTGATTCTGAGAGGTGTGAGGTGATATCTCATTGTTTTTATTTGTATTTCCCTGATGATTAGTGATGTTGAGTGTCTTTTCATTTGTCTGTTGTTCATCTGCATATCTTCTTTGGAAAAATGTCTATTCAGGTCTTATGCCCATTTATTAATCAGGTTGTCTGTGTTTCCTTGGTGTTCGTTGTTCAGTTCTTTGTATATTTTGGATATTAATCCCTTATCAGATGTATAAGTTGCAAATACATTCTCCAATTCAAGAGGCTACCTTTCCTTTTAGTTGATAATTTCCTTCAGTGTGGAAAAGTCTTTTGGTCTCATGCAGTCCAATTTGTTGACTTTTGTTTTTGTTCTCCTTGCCTGAGGAAACATATCCAAAAAAATATTTTTGAGACTGATGTCACAGAGTTTATTGCTTATGTTTTCTTGTAGAAGTTTATGACTTCAGGTCTTACATTTAAGTCATTAATCCATTTCAAAATTTTTTTGTATATTATGTGAGAGTATGATCCAATTTGATTCTTTTGCATGCAGTTGTCCAGTTTTCCCAACACCATTTATCAAAATGCCTGTCCTTTCATGTGCCTGTTATCTATCTTCATTTCCTCTTTAAAGGAATGTTTTTTCAGTTCTGCCAATTTCTTAATTGGATTGTTCGTTTTATTGATGTTGAGTAGTATGAGCTCTTTATATATGTTGCATATTAATCCCTTATTGGTCATATCATTTGCAAAAAGTTTCTCCCACTCAGTAGATTGTATTTTTATTTTGCCGATGGCTTCCTTTGCTGTGCAAAAGCTTTGAAATTTAATTAGGCTCCATTTATTTAATTTTGTTTTTATTTCTTTTGCCTTAGGGAACAGATCAAAGAAAATATCACTACAAACTATGCTAAAGAGTATTCTGTCTATGCTATCTTCTAAGAGTTTTATGATTTCAGTCTTCAAGTTAGGTCTTTAATCTATTTTGAGTTTATATTTGTGTATGGTGCTAGAAAATGTTCTAATTTTACTATTTTACAAATAGTCCTCCAGTTTTTCCAGCATCTCTTATTGAAGAGACTGTCTTTTCTTTATTGTATATTCTTGTCTGCTTTGTCATAGATAAATTGACCATAATTGTGTGGGTTTATTTCTAGGCTCTCTATTCTGTTCCATTGTTCTATGTGTCTGTTTTTGTGCCAGTGTCATACTGTTTTGATGACTGTAGCTTTGTAGTGTAATCTGAAGTCAGGGAGTCTGATTCCTCCAGCTTCTTTCTCAAGATTGTTTTGGCTATTTGGGGTCTTTTGTGTTTCCATACAAATTTTAAAATCATTTTTTTCTAGTTCTTTGAATAATCCCATTGGTATTTTGATAGGCATTGCATTGAATTTATAGCATTGAATTGCCTTGGGTAGTTGGTCATTTTAGCAATATTAATTCTTCCAATCCAAGAACAATGTATATCTCTCCATCTGTTTGTGTCACCTTCAATTTCTTTCATCAGTGCCTTGTAGTTTTCTGAGTACAGATCTTTTACCTCCTTAGGTAGGTATATTCCTAGGTATAACTATACATTCATTTTGATGTGATGGTAAATGGGATAGTTTCCTTAATTTCTCTTTCTGGTAGTTCATTTTTAGTGTATATAAAAGCAACAGATTTCTGTATATTAATTTTGTATCCTGTAACTTTACTGAGATCATTGATGAGCTCTAGTAGTTTTCTGATGGTACCTTTAGAATTTTCTAAGTATAGTATATGTATAGTATCATCAACATATAGTATCATCCCTAATCATCAGGGAATGCAAATCAAAACCAGAATGAGATATCACCTCATATCAGTCAGAATGGCTATCATCAAAAACCCACAAATATATAAATCAACTATATTTCAATTATAAAATTAAAAAAAAGTACACAAATAACAAATGTTGGCATGGATGTGGAGAAAATGGAGCCCACATACGTCATTGGTGGGAATCTAAATTGGTGTAGCCACTATGGAAAACCGTATGGAGTTTTCTCAAAAAACTTAAAAGAGAACTACCATATGACCCAGCAATTCCACTCCTGGGTATATATCTGAAAAAATCAAAAACACTAGTCTGAAAAGATGTACGCAGGTTTCCCTGGTGGCACAGTGGTTGAGAGTTCGCTTGCTGATGCAGGGGACGTGGGTTGGTGCCCTGGTCCGGGAAGATCCCACATGCCACGGAGTGGCTGGGCCCATGAGCCATGGCCACTGAGCCTGCGCGTCCAGAGCCTGTGCTCTGCAATGGGAGAGGCCACAACAGTGAGAGGCCCGCATACCACAAAAAAAAAAAAAAAAAAAAAATACATGCATCCTAAGTTCATAGCAGCATTATTTACAATTGCTAAGATATGGAAGCAACCTAAGTGTGTCCATCAACAAACACATATGTGTATACATACATACATACACACACACAATGGAGTACTACTAGCCTTAAAAAATAAAATTTTGCCATTTGCAGCAACATGGATGGACTGGAGGTCATTATGCTAAGCAAAATACGTCAGACAGAGAAAGACAAATACTGTATTATATCGCTTATATGTGGAATATAAAAGATACAGCAAACTAGTGAATATAACAAAGAAAGAAGAAGACTCACAGATATAGAGAACAAACTATTGGTTACCAGTGGAGAGAAGGAAGAGGTGAGGGTCAAAACAGTGGTAGGAGGAAAAAGGGTTATTATGGATTTATATGAATTCACGTTTGTAAGATTTTGAAAATTGTAAAGCACTATAGAATCTAAAGAATTTTCATTAAATAAAAAATTAAAAAAATTAAAAAGGGCTGTCTTTTACCTATTTTTATTCTTACCTCCTTTGTCATGATTAATTGACCATAAGTGCATGGGTTTATTTCTGGGCTCTCTATTCTGTTCCACTGACCTATGTGTCTGTTTTTGTGCTAATACTTTACTGTACTGTTTGGCATACATTGTTTGGCATACAATGTAACATTGGCATACATATTATGCCTGAGTGTGTGGGCATTGTTCTTCCTTATTAAGATTGTTTTGGCTATTTGGTTTCTTTTGTGTTTCCATACAAATTTTAGAATTATTTGTTTCAGTTTTGTGAAAAATGCCATGGGTATTTTGATAAGGATTGCATTGAATCTCTAGATTGACTTGTGTAGTATGTTCATTCAAACAGTACTAACTCTTCCAATGCATGAGCATGTTATATCTTTCCATTTGTTTGTGTCATCTTCAATTTTTTCAGTAATTTCTTATAGTTTTCTGAGTACATGTATTTTACCTACTTCTGTTAGACTTATTCATAGGTATTTTATCCTTTTTGATGCAATTGTAAATGAGATTTTTTTTCTTTTAGATAGTTTGTTGTTAGTATGTAGAAATGCAGCAGAATTTTTTGTTGTTGTATTTTGATCTTGTATCTTGTGACTTTAGTGAATTATTTTATTAGTTCTAATAGTGTTTTGATGATTTCTTTAGAATTTTTTATATATAGATATATCATCAAGAAACAGTGAGAGTTTGACTTCTTTTCCATTTTTAGATGCCTGTTATTTATCTTTCTTTTCTGATTACTGTGGCTAGGGCTTCCAATACTATGTTCAATGAAAGTGGTTAGAATGGACATTCTTGTCTTGTTTCTATTTTTCAGCTTTTCATCATTGAGTGTTACGTTGTAATGCTGTGGGTTTGTCATATATAGCTTTTATTATGTTGAAGCATGTTTCCTCTATACCAGCTTTGTTGAGAGTTTAGCATAAACTGATATTGAATTTTGTCAAATCTTTTACTGGATCTACTGAGACGATATGATTATTCTTCTTCAGTGTGTTAATGTGGTGTATCACATGATTGATTTGCCATTATTAAACCAGGCTTGCATCTCTAGGATCAATCCCACTTAATCATGGCATATGATCCCTTAAAATGTTGTTGAATTCAGTTTGGTAATATTTTATTAACATTTTTTTAAACTGCATTCCTCCATACAATCTGTTTTATCCAATATGGGTTTCCTTTAGCATTCCCACACTCAAAACCTACTAGTCCTGTGATTGAAAATGTTTGCCCTACAAACTGTGTACCAAGAAAGACATTTAAAGTTAAGAAAGGTGTAGAATCACAGGTCTAATTTATCATGCTAAGCAATCCACATGTCAGTCCATTTATTCATCTTTAAATTCAGCTAGAATCACAAATTACTTGTTATCAGTGTTAGGTCTTATTCAGGAGATATTTACATTTATTATTTAAAAGCTATTTATATTGAAATATTTTAGAAAAATATTCAACTAAAATGGGTAGTGGTAACCTATACATATTAATGAAATTACCCAGTAATTTCAAGTTGTTTAATAATTTTAAAATTATTTTATCATTTAGGAAGAAATATTTATTTACGGGAGAAAATATTCATCTTGTGAGGTAAAAATAAAATTATTTTAAAAATTCATATAGGCAATTTTTATACATCCATTTTTATACATTTCTACATATAAATTAATTAAATCTGGGAGAATACATACCAACAAGGTAAGAATGATTTACTCTAGGAGGTAAAATTACAGTGATTTCAAGGCCTTTTTTCTTTTTGTTTATTTGTATTTCCAATTTTTTTCTATATAAACATGAATTAGCTCTTTCAATGTAAAATGAAGAGAAAATAATATATAACACGTCTATTTTAAAACATTTTTTATTTAACTGTACTTGCTGCCAGCAGTTTTATATCATTTGGCTTGGCTCACTGAACTTCTTGAGTGATACCAGGCTATTTATATTAGAGAGTATTACAAATTGGATAACCAAAAATCTCCTAGAGATAGCTCATAAAATGACATGGTTGGATGGAAACCTGAACAGATGGACTAACTCTACCATGTGCTATATTAAACCTACTGTTCTCAGTCTTGTGGCCAATAAAGTACTGAAAAAGTACAATTCTAAAAATAAGTTGGTGAAATGGAAGTTGTTTAAATAATTTAAATATATGAGTTGGGGCTTGGTGAACAGGCACTTGTTGAAATGTTTCACTCTTATTAAGACCAGTTTTTTATGACTGAAAATACTTGAGCTTCAGAGGAGTTCTGGAAAGATGAACTCTAATGAGGTTCAGCAGCCTAGCATGTTTCTAAGCAGCTTGACTGGAGTCAGTATATTACACTGAAACTAGTATAAGTGGTGCCTCATTATGTATATGACGATGATAAGCAAAGGGAAAATGGAGTTGTAATTGGCTAAAAAAAAAAAAATGGTTCTTGATCTTCTGCATGTTCCTATTACTGGTTGGAAATCAATGGCAAAAATACACATAGTGTAGAAAAAAACATTTTCTGTTATCTGTAGAAATGTCAGAGCTTAGTCTCAAGAGATTGACCTGAATTATGCATGGGAAATAAGAGAGTTAAAAAAATTTATTGTTAAGAATTTAAAATAAGACCATAAGTAAGAGTAGAAATCTGTAACCTTTAGAAATACTCTTATTAAGTAACTCTTAGTCAGTGGTCCATTCAATATTAACATAGATCTGAAGAGTCATTTAGTATTATAGTAACAACAGAAGAAATGCAGGTAATTCCATTTTGAGCAAGTATAGAGACTGTGTTGTCAGAAAGCCTGGTTTCTTGTCAAAATTTGTCATTAATTATATTTATGACCTTGAAAAATATCACTTATCCTCTATGAGATAGAACCCTCTTATTTAAAAAAAAAATGGAGCTAAAGAGATGAAACCCAAGGGCCTTCTCAATGTTATGATTCTATAAAAAGAATGCATTTTAGAATCAGTTACTTCAAACTGAAGTTTTCTAGAAAGATCTTGTCCCATAGAAGATGAAGCTGTAATGATAGGATATTCATAAGCCCGTTTCTTAAAAGTAATTGTCAAATTTAATATTCAGTCAGATAAAATAGAGTGAGTTGGAGAGGTTAGGTTAGAGAGTCTCTTATTTGAAGTGTAATTAAAGAAATCACTCTTCTTTCAGTCGCACTTTGTGGTTTAGTCATGGTTAAAGATCTGTATAGGCCTCAAGTTCCAAACTCTGATTAATGATTCAGCTCTATCCAACTCACTTCTGCTTCTTCCTGCTAAAAATCAGACTATCTCCAATTTGACATTGCTGTTGCTGAGAAACCAGTGAGGATTATCTGGAATGTATTTAAAGACTAACTAAATTCTTCATTTAACCCAAAATGAAAAGCATAAACAGAGTCACATTAAGATAAAACAATACCAGAAACAAACTTGGGGTTCCTTATAGGAATAGTGTTGAAAGCCAGTGGCTTCCAGACCATTCTTGGAAACTATTTTTAGATGATCTTCCAAACTTATAGTCTACAATTCCAAAGAATTTCAAGATAGCTATCTTATGACTATAAGGATTTATTTGGTTACTAGAAAACTGATTGACTTGCCTAAAGTAACTGCACAAGTTGATAAAAAAAACAACAACAAAATATGTAGTAGTTATAATAGTCAATTCATCTTGTTTAAATATTATCTGTTAAAAACAAATCAATACCATTTTATGAATGCTGGAGAAATAACTATGAGAAATACAAGAAAATAAAATGATCTTTGGAAAGATAATTAAAATGATGAGTGTTTATTTGTACTAAAAATAGTATAGATGGCATCATTGGGCTTACACAAGGAAAGTTCACTGAAGGCCAGATAAAGTGGACTTAGTGACATGGCAGGGAAGGAAGTTCTGTTTTTACATACAATAAATAGTGTCAGTGATTTATAAGTTGGAATGAATGGGAGATGGTCAAGAAATGAGAACATCCCCTGGAAGATGTTGGTGATATTAGTGAGAGATGAAAGTGAGGTTTTCAGATTACAGAAAAGGGTCCTTGCTGGAAGATATTTCTAGAAGAGAAATGACAGATCTTTCCAGAAAAGAGTAGACCAGGTGCTGATAATAGAGCAATATTAAGAATTTTTCTCAAATTATAATTTTAAAAGTTTAAAAGAAGGAAAAACTAGTGATATCTATCACTGGACAATCCACAATGAAACGACAGAATATAGTGACTGAAAAGGGAAATCATAAAACACTGAGAGATGAATTAACACTTGCATCTAGAATAGGACCGTAGATTCTATAAATTGAAATCAGCAAGATGGACTGTCTGAAGAACACAGTTATGAGGAAACATCCTAAATTTAGCAGGGGAACACATTTGAATTTCCAATTACCCTAATCATTTCATGACTCATTTCCTTCCAATATCCGTTAAACTAGTTTTAAGTAAAACTTCTTGGTAAAGTGATTCTCTGAACATAACTTTATTTCAAGGAATTTATTCAACTATTATTTGCTTTAGCAGTACCTCTGAGACTGAGACTACTACCTTTGGCTGATAGGAATAATAGGATTACAGTTTTACTCCCAAATATTTAAGGGAGAGGTACATTTCATTCCTCTTCCATCCAGCCAACTCTTGTCTGTTACTACAGTCTATTAATTAACATTTCTTGAATACTTATGTGTTAACAAATCCTATACACTTTGCATACAGCTGTCAAATTATACATTTATTTAGAAAGTAAACAAATCCTAGAGGCGTTAAACAAATTCTTTGAGGCATACAGATAGAAAATTCAAAGTAGTGATTGAAACTCAGTTTGATACTGAAGACCCTATTCTGTCCACCTCACCTTGTTCTATTGCCATACACAAATGATTGATGGCAGATATGGGAACCTCCCCATCTTCTAATTAGGGCTTATTAGAGAGACTAATACAGCTGGGAAAATGCAGAAACAAACAAATTTCTACTTTCAAGAGTTTTAACAATTTTGTCCTTGAAGAAACCTAAAGTAAGACAATGAATTGGCCCGTGACTTTTCTGCTCATTGCTTATTTCCTCCTTCCAATCCTATGTCCCAGTTACCCCCAAGGACTTGCTCTCTCCAGTAACTGCTAAGCTGGAAAGTAAACAACAGTTTGGATGTTATGTTGTTAATGTACTATGTTTCACTTTACAAAATTTCTGAAAATCATTCAAAACTCAAACGGGAACCCAAAGGTAAAGGTCCTGGCTTATGAAGAAAGGATATTTTTAAGCAGATTAGTTTTCCAAGAACTCCTTAAATCACACAATGGAAGCCATCAGTTGGGTAAATACAACACTGATTCAGGTCTTAGACTGTACAGAAGGCATTTTTTTCACCCTTGAATAGCCTTCAAACCTTGTGAGTGTGTGTTTCTTTCCCCAGAACATATCCTCTCTACAACTTTAAAAAATGAATCACGGGCTTCTCTGGTGGCACAGTGGTTGAGAGTCCGCCTGCCGATGCAGGGGACATGGGATCATGCCCCGGTCCGGGAAGATCCCACATGTTGCGGAGCGGCTGGCCTGTGAGCCGTGACCACTGAGCTTGCGCGTCTGGAGCCTGTGCTCCGCAATGGGAGAGGCCACAACAGTGAGAGGCCCGCGTACCGCAAAAAAAAAAAGAAAAAAAAAAAGAAAGAATCGCAGTGTGTCTATGTCCTCTTTGAAGGTATTTTCAGTTGATGTAGTGACCTAGGAGAAGAAGTAGAAGCTTTTAACTTTTACATCAATGAAACTAGGAAAACAAGAGGTTTTTCAAGGAATAAAATTTCTATATAGTTCCTTTGGCAATTAAAGAAGGTCAAAGAAAGCCAATTTTAAAACAGAAGTTACTTGTTCTACATCTGCATCACATGAAACTCCACTCCTTAAAAATCCTTGCAAACAGTCCAGTTTATATAAAGATGCAACAACAAAAACAAAAATTCAAAATTATTTAAATCTTCCCCCAGAATATTTGTCCTTGTTATCAGTACTTTCTTCTTTCTGAATTACTAGATTATCTACAAATCTTTGTTTGGAGTAAATTTGAATGGAATGGAGACAGATTCTATATTTTTTATAATTTATTTTTACTTTTTATTCAATTTTAAAAGTTCTTAGTTTATCCAAAATATATGTTTATATTTCATTATCTTGCCAAGACTCAACAGTAAAAAATTGCAGACTTACATTCTAAAAAAGTAGCAATGGCAAATTACTAAAGAAATTTATTTTTATCATTCAATATCTCTTCAGTCTCCCTGAATCCTGTACCTGTGAGGGAGACTTTGGAGCATTTGGGAATTCCCTCAAATCTAACATCTTGTTGGCTGTGAATTCTACCCCATTATATGCTACCCTGCATTTTATTTCCTACATTTGATACCTTTAGTGATAATTCCTCCATACAGACACAAGGAGCTGCACTTGGTATACTTTAAAGGGAAAAGGTAGATGAACTAATTGTTTTAAATGCTTCCAGTGAGATAAGTGGCAGGATGCTGGAACTGATCATCTAACTACCTATTTGCTATTGCAGAGAAGAGGAAAGTTCAGCCATAATTAATATTTAGGGAATGCAAAACTTGTCATCTTAAATCAAGGTAAAATATAATAATCATACCAAGGTCTTATTGCAGAAAAATATAAACAAGTTGCTAGATGATGGGGGATTGGCTGCTTAGTTTTTTAGCAAATTGAGTGCTGGCATCTGTGATATTGTATTACCAAATAATTAGTCTGAAACTTAGTTCTGATTTATATGCATTTTCATTTACAGAACTTTGGATGCCATTCCCCTTGAAGTCAAGAGAAGAATGGCTATGGAATTGCCAGTCCAGGGCCAGCCACTCATCCATTAAGCATGGGTCCATTAAACATGCAACTTATTTGTCAGAAAAGGCAGTGGCAAAGCATTATCACTGACTAAGCAAGCAGTGACATTAACTATCAGAAAAGTATGAAATTGTCTTATGAACTATACACAAGGAAAGTATCTACAGGATATACACAAGACTGCAGAACAATATACCTTTATTTTTAGTGCATACATTATTTGTTCTGTGAATAGTCAAACTGTGATCAATTTAGGAAAAAGACAAAAGTTGTCTTAGACCAGGAAGAAGTTTAGAAGAGAAATTTGTATGTGAATGGTTTGTTCAGTTTTTTACGTTTTGCCAACTATCTTGACATATCCGGTGAATGGCTGATGTGCTGGGTAAGTGTTAAGTAAGAAGGTTATTACTACACATTGGTAATAGGTTATTGTAAATGCTCACTGCTCTTTTGTCCTGGAAAGACCTCTATTTCCCAACCCATCACTAAACTACTAAAGTGAAAATGATAGGGGCATGGTAAAAGGACAAAGTTGGTGATTAAATATTTAATCCCACTAAGTGATCTTAAGCAGGGAGAAAAGTATGAGAGACACCTGTAAGTTAATGATCACTCAAGAAAGCAGGCTTGCTTGACAACAAAACCAAACAGGTTTGCTTAGAAACAAAACTATGAAACAGAAGCACAAGACATGCCCCCAGACAATAAAACAATGGTTGAATGAGACTTACATCCTGCCCATTGGAGTCAGCAAGCTAATGATTCTTGAGAAGGGGCTTTTCTGCATGTACTAAGAGCAGAAATAAAGGGGAAGGTTGACATTATACTGAAGCCTGAGATGATTTACTGTATTTTAGTATATGTTACCACCTTTTGGCTCATTTCCATAGAGCCATGACCGCACTGGTTGGGCCATATATTGTCAAAAACTCCCCCTCTTTATGTGTAGGAGTAATTAATGATGGAAGCTTCCAAGAATGAGGAATAAGACTCCCCACTTTTCCTTTTATTATAAAACTGTAGCCCACTAAGTTCTCAGTGTGGTACCCTCTTGCCGTGTATCTTGTATCACTTGTATCTCTCACAATTGTCCTATACTAATAAATCACTTGTTGCCTGTCACTTTACCTCTCACTGAATTCTTTCTGTGCCAAGACAAAAAAAAAAAAAAAAATCCCAAGGTTCATTAAGTCCCGAGATGTGTTTTGCTGTTTTAACAGCATATGATCTACCAAGTTCCAAAACAAGTTGTGTGGTTTCAAAAGTACTTTGCCTTGGACTCATATTTACTTGCTTCTAGCATGATTTGGGTATGGCCTAGAGAGAAAGTGGCCCAGGGAGAAGCTTAGAGTATTTATCTCTGACACCTGGACTTCCACACCCAGGCAAAGTTGACATTGCAACCCAGTGTGGACCAACACACCTGTGAACAATAGGGGGACCATATAATATAGCATCAAAATCTTGACACTTCTGAAAGCTAAAGAAGTACATATTTATTGATTCCCAAAGATAAGAGCAGTATCAGGCAAACTGGAATATATGATTACATTAACCAGGACATTACACTACCATTTGGAGCAGTAATTAAGTATTTGTTGGTGTTACCTTGTCCTCTTCCTTGCACATAACTCCCTGGGATGAACATGGGAAGCTTACAGAGGATGGGTATAGTAAAATGGAGTTTGAATTTTAGAGATCTTGGGTTCCAGCCATCTGTCAATCTCTCTCTTTCTTCTAAGAGAAAAGAGGTAACTTTTGATAGATCTGGCATACCAAGACTTGGAGATATGTATATGTATACACACACACACACTAGGGAGTGGAATGAAATGGGGAGATCAAAACTAAGGTGATGGGACAAGCCTCTAGTAGTTATACTCCAACTGCAAGTGCAATTGTGGAACTGCTAAACCAGATCCTATTTAGTCAGCAGAATATGATAATTATGGGGATAAATTTATTTTCTACAGGCAAAGCCAGCTCACTCAGCAATTTCATCTATGGGAACATCTGGCTTATGTGCTCCAAAATCCTGCAAGGTGGCAAAGTTCTCAAACTGTGGTTATGGTTATGGCAGATGGAATCTTGTATTAGTGTAGGTTTGGGTTTATCATGAGCGCCAGTACAGGGTTGCCCAGAATTTCAAATTGCAATCGAGGTTGCAAATCTAGTTGAAAACGTCTCTTATGAAGTGATGTAATCAGTAGAGGCAAAGATTAGGATTCATTTCTAATGCTGGGACTGACTATAAATTTCTATAGCCATTCCAACTTGACAGTAGGACATTTT
This sequence comes from Phocoena phocoena, assembly GCF_963924675.1. NCBI lineage: Eukaryota > Metazoa > Chordata > Mammalia > Artiodactyla > Phocoenidae > Phocoena > Phocoena phocoena. Next base: position 24,071,956 of record NC_089232.1, on the reverse strand, counting down.
CATGTTTTTTTGTTTGTTTGTTTTTTAATGTTGAAGATGTGGGAAAGCTATTATATGCTGGTGTTCTGGAAACTATGGAGATGTAAGACATGAGAAATTTGTGTTGAAATTTTAATTTTCAAAGTTCTAAAAAATTTGAAGAATTTGGGGAGAAGACATGTTTTGCATTTACTTTGGGATTTTAATTTCTATCTTTGTAAAGTTGAAATAAGTATCACTAAAATACAATAAATTTAATTATTTTCCTAAGGGAAATCATTTGTTGGGCATAGTTACTTTAAGATGCTTTTAATAAGTTGTAAAATCAATCTAATATGCCAAGAGGGTAAAAGTAAGCTAATGACTTGAATATTCAATTTTGGCCTATTTGCCTTCAGAAAAATTGCATCAAGTCAAAGAAGTCATTGTATATATTTTGTAATCAAAAATATATGGTTAAATAAGCAGACCAGGCCCATTCAGCTAAAAATAAATCAGAAAACAATTTTGAATAATAAACATTAATGCTGAACAGTTTTGAAATATGTTATAACCTAGGGTTCATAAAAGTTATTTCTGGGCTCCCCCGGTGGCACAGTGGTTGAGAGTCCACCTGCTGATGCAGGGGATACGAGTTCATGCCCCGATCTGGGAAGATCCCACATGCCACGGAGCGGCTGGGCCTGTGAGCCATGGCCGCTGGGCGTGTGCATCCAGAGCCTGTGCTCCACAACGGGAGAGGCCACAAGAGTGAGAGGCCCATGTACAGCAAAAAAAAAAAAAAAAAAAAAAAAGTTATTTCCATTTAGAGAAATATTTTAAAATTCTAAGTAAAAATAATTTCTAAAATTCTAGAGTCATTATTGAGAGATGGGGAACATTGTTTCTATCCCTACCACTAATTTTTGACCAATATGCAAAAAGTATCTAAAAGGACATAATTCCAACCAATTTTTTAAAATGTCATTTTATTGTGATAAGAGCACTTAACATTACATGAGATCTAATCTTTTTATAAATTTTTAAGTGGACAGTACATTATTGACTATGGGTACAATGTTGAACAGCTGATCCCTAGAGGTTATTGAGCTTAACTAAAATTTTATGCCCATTGTTCTGTAACTCCTCATTTCTCTTTCTTTTCAGACCCTAGCAACCACCATTCCACTACTTGATTCTATGAATTTGACTATTTTAGATAGCTTATATAAGTGGAATCGTGTAGTATTAGTATTTCTGTTACTGGCTTATTTCACTTAGCATTATGTCCTCAAGGTTCATCCATGTTGTTGCTTATTGCAGAATTCCCTCTTTTTTAAAGTCAAATGGTATTCCATTGTATGTATATTCCACATTTTATTTATCCATTCATCTGTCCGTGAAAATTTAGATTGTTTCTACATCTTGGCTAATTTGAATAATGCTGCAATGAACATAGTTGTGCTAATACCTCTCTGAGATCCTGATTACAATTCTTTTGGATAAATACCTAGAAGTTGGATTGCTGGTAGTTCTATTTTTAATTTTTTGAGTAACCTCCATACTGTTTTCCATTGTGACTGTGCAGTTTTGCATTCCCACAAACAGTGTAAAAGGATTCCAATTTCTTTACATTTCTCCAACACTTGTTATCTCTTATAATTTTGCAAATAAGCATCCTAAAAAGGTGAAGTGATATCTCATTATGGCTTTTTTTTTTTTTTTTTTGCAGTATGCGGGCCTCTCACTGTTGTGGCCTCTCCCGCTGCAGAGCACAGGTTCCGGCCGCTCAGGCTCAGCGGCCGTGGCTCACGGGCCCGGCCGCTCCGCGGCATGTGGGATCTTCCCGGACCAGGGCACAGATCCCGTGTCCCTTGCATCCACAGGCAGACTCTCAACCACTGTGCCACCAGGGAAGCCCTCATTATGGCTTTGATTTGCATTTCCTTGATGATTGGTAAAGTCTTTTGATTGAAGAATTTAATCTATTTGCATGTAAACTAACTATTGATAGAGAAGGATTTAGTTTTGTTTTGCTTCTTTTGTGTGTCTTCCTCTCTTGCTATCTTCATTTGTATTTTGTTGGTTTCTTGTATTGATGTGCTTTGATTCTTTTTCTTTTGTGTAGTTTCTATAGGTACTAAAATGATTTAGCTGTAATTTTAGTGGGGATTTCAAACATCAGGCAAGCTGATGGGGCTACATGAGCTCTTTGTGGTCAAAACTGTTTGGTAGTTAGCAGCAAGGAGGTGACCGTGGCGGAAAGACAAGAGGGGAATAATCAAGTCACACCCCAACCATCTGGGCACCCTCTCCTGACTCCACCCAGAAGAGGCGAAACTATGGTTGGTGGTGGGCAACTTATCCTAATAAAGAGGGAGTACAGTAACACGAGGGAACTTCCCCGGGCTGCGCATGCCCAGACTAGATAGGCGAAAAACCTATAGTGAACGCAAACTCATTATACCATCACTATAATAAAATCTACATGTGGTTTTGCCACCCCTCCCCCCCCCGTGGGCTTTTCGTAGCGAATTAAGGGTAAGGGCATGCGCAGTAATGAACTTGTTACATAACTCGGGACTGTCGATCAAATAATGACCCCCTGTCACTCACCCATGATCGCACCCCACCTTCTCACAGGACACTCCTTATAAACACCCTTAAACCTGTACAGGAGGGCTGGTTTCACTTCGCAGAAACAACCTGCTCTCCCTCTGAGAGTTTAACTATGCTTTAATAAACTTGGCTTTGCGCTTAAGCTCGAAGTGGTAGTCTGCAATTCCTTGCTTGCTATCACAAGGACCGAGATTGCTGGTCCGAGTCGTTCATTGACCTCCTCGGTTGAAGCTAGTTGACACAATGCATGCCAACACAGTAACATCTTTGGTGCCGTGACTCAGATCGCTAAAGGTATGTTTGAGCCACCCGCCTTGCAGCTTCCTCCGGCTTTTGACCATTGCATGACAACTGTCCCACCTGGCTTTATCTCCTCTGTTTTACATGCCTCTGCTCCTTGCCTAATATGCCTGAAAAAGGGCTGCCGTGTGTGTGCTGGTGCTAACCTGAGATGACTCAAATGCTCTTCCCCGGGGATCTATACTCATTATTTTCTTACCCACAACTCTCCTCTCTGGCCCCTCACTTGCGTCCTTCACCACTCCCAGCAGCGACATTGGACGAACTGGCACCTTCTGACTCTGTTACATATTTACACCTCTCTTGTCAAACTGACCTCCCTGACAAGCTTCCTTGAATTATGGCTATTGAGAAAGCTTTGAACCTCTCTCCAGCCCAACTTATTGGGACCTCCTAATCATTTTCTCTATCATTGGCTGGAACCGAGATCAATTGTGGGACTCTGGGGGGTTTTTCCACTTTCTTTTCAAGGCCCTTCTTTCCTCTTTCGAGACTCAAAGGAGCTTTCTTCTGTTGAAAGATCAGGCTGACAGCTGCCCAAAACACCCAATCTGTTTTATTTGTGAGGACTCGCAGCAGTTCCATGTGCCCCAACCTCGAGGAGAGGCCCCCTTTTGGCCAGACAGCGCTTGTTTGAGATCTCCTCATTCTTTTCCTTGTTGTCTCAAACATCTGTTTTGCATGGTTCCTAAGAAGAACCAACTTCTTCCACTCAATCACCCAGAACAATTTCCATCACTACTCAGACCTTGCCGATTGCCAGACTGTCAGGAATCTCCAGGGACTTGCCTTTGCAGTCCTGATCACCCACATAGGAGCCCTGGCCCACTGGCAATGGGGAAAGAGGAATAACTATGTTATTATGAGATTGAGGAGCCAGAGAGTACAAACAAACTGCTCATTAAGGTCAGGGAATCTCTACTGGTGACACAGCCTTAGTGCTGTGTATTCCGTCTACCAGACAAATTGCTCATCCAGGTGAGAGAATCTCTATAGGTGACATAACCATTGGCACTCGGTCTGTTACTCTCCCTGAATGTTGTGTGTCCTCACTGCTGATAAGGCAGGGGAATCTTTATTGGTGACACTGCCTTTGGGGCCAGAGGGAACAGACACTAGTCCTGGAGGATCTATTGTCAGGGCCCTCCACTGATACTAGGAGGAGGGGATGCCCTCTCCTGTAGATGGTCAGGGATATCAGGATGCTGAGACTCCCCTGACCTCAATGTTGTATATTCTATCTTTCCAGTTGGGTAACCAAACCTCTGGCCTCCCACCTCCTGACACTCCCTTAGGCTGCATCCTCAAGAACTGGTTTGCCTTTGACCCTAGAGAAAAAGAGACACCCTAAAGAAAAAGATATTTTTCTGCAACACTGCTTGGCCCCAGTATAAGCTGGGGGAAACAAAACTGTGTTTTTAAATGGTAGCATTAACTTTAATACCATAAATGGTAGCCCTTAAATGGTAGCATTAACTTTAATACCATCTTTCAACTAGATCTATTCTGCAAATGACACGGAAAATTGAGTGAGATTTCCTATGTTCAAGACGTTTTTCTCTCTAAGAGATAGGGGAGACCTCTGCAAGACTTGTAAAATTGAATCTGCTGTGCTGGCCCTGATGGGACAGCCCCCATCCTCTCCTCAAGAGGATCCATCTGAGCTGGGCCATGCCAATAGGGAACCTGAGCCAGATAAGAACAAAAGGGAGAAGATCTTTAAACCTGGGGATAGCACTAAAACCACCCCATCCTCCTTCTATCCCCTTTTGGTACCTGACTCCCACAAGGCCTCCCCCTAGAATTTGCCCTTTGGTGGAGGCAGTGGGCAAATTCTGACCCCAACTTATTCAGAAGGCTTTTACTCTTCTAGAGTTAAAGCAGATCAAACAGGAACTAGGTAAATTTCCTAATGATCCTGACCACTACATTGACAACTTCCAACACTTAACCTTGGCTTTTGACTTAGCCTAGAAGGATGTCATGATAATCTTGGGGCAAACTCTATCAGTTACTGAGAGGGTAAAAATCCTGAAGGAGGCCCACACCTTTGCGGATGGCCTCCATTTATCCAGCTCAAAATACCCTGTGGGGAAAACTACCATTTGCAATACAAACTCTCGTTGGGATTACAATAACCCTAATGAGCAATGGAAAAAGGAACATTTTATAATCTGTGTAAAACCTGGAGACTCAAAGCAAGCAGAAGGAAACCCATTAATTACTCAAAGGTTTCAGTCATCAGCCAGGAACCCAATGAAAACCCTACAGCTTTCCTGGAAAGATTGAAGGAGGCAATAATTAAATATATCAACCTAGACCTGGACTCCCTTGAAGGAAAAAACATTTTAAAGGATAGGATCCTTACCCAGTCCACCCCGGACATCAGGAGGAAGCTCTAAAACCTTATGCTGGAGACCAATGTTAATCTAGATGAACTTCTAGCTATAGCCACCACTACCTTCTATATCCAGGACCAGGAGGAGGAGGTCAAGGCTTGGGAGAAGGAAAAGAGAAAAGAAAATAGGCAGGCCCAATTATTGACAGCCTTACAGGGGCAACCCCCATCCAGAGAAACCTTGACCCATCCCAATGGAAGCCAAAACTGACACCAGGTCTGCAGAAAGCCTGGCCACTGGGTGAGAGAATGCCCCCAAAAGGACAAGCCTCCTAAGACACCCTGTCCAAAATGCCAAAAAAGTGGCCTTGACAGCCCTGGATTGACAGGACCCTCCGCTCCAGCTGGCTCCCCTCTTTAATGTCATTATTACTTGACTGGAGCCAAGAGTGAACCTGGATGTGGCAGGCAGGACCATATCTTTCTTATTGGATACGGGGACCACCTACTCTGTCCTAGTTTCCTTCTCTGAATCCTTCTCCTCCTACTTCTGTCAGGTTACAGGAGTCTCAGGTAAACTTACTACTAGGCCTTTTACTGTCCCTTTATGTTGTTACTGGGAAGGATATACCTTCTCTCATTTCTTCCTGGTCATACCTGAATGCCCCCTCCTGCTGTTAGGTAAGGACATCATAAACAAGCTGGGAACCAGACAGGAACTTGGGGGAACCACCCCAGTAATGCCCCTCCAGTTCTTAGTCTTAGAGACACAGCCCCCTCTGAGTACTGGCACACCAGACTTAGCTGTGTTGCCAGTAGACCCTCAGGTCTGGGCTGACAGAATGTCAGGAAGAACTATAACTGCCTCCCCAGTTCTTATCACCTTAAAGAACCCAACCTCTTTCCCCAATCAGAAAGAATATCCAATTCTTCCAGAGACCAGAAAGGGACTTCAGCCTCTCATATCCAAGTTTGTACAACACGGGCTACTTATTCTTTACGGTTTTCCTTGCAACACTCCTATCTTACCTGCTAAGAAGCCAAACAGAGAATACAGACTGGTCCAAGACTTAAGAACTATCAATGAGGCAGTAGTCCCACTCCATCCAGTAATCCCCAACCCATACAACTTGTTTGGGACCATCCCAGGCACAGCCTCCTGGTTTAGTGTGTTAGGCCTAGAGGATGCTTTCTTTTCTATACCCCTGGACCCCCAGTCCTACTACCTTTTTGCTTTTGAGTGTCATGAGGAAGGGAATAGAGGACATCAACTCACCTAGACAGTCCTACCCCAAGGGTTCCAAGACAGTCCCCACCTTTTTGGCCAGGCCCTGGCCAAGGACCTCCAAGATCTACACTTGGAGGAAAGGACTATCATCCAGTATGTGGATGACTTTCTTATTTACTCCCTGGACCACAAGAGAGCCTTAACTCACACTACCCAGACCCTCAATTTTTGGCCGAATGAGGCTATAAAGTCTCTAAGTCCAAGGTACAATTAGGGCAGCAGGAAGTCAAATATCTGGGAGTAATCCTTTCCCCAGGGGAACGAAGGATCTCCCCTGATAGAATACAAGGGATTTTAGATCTGCTGGAGCCAACTACCCGGAAACAGCTCTGAGCCTTTTTAGGCCTCCTGGGGTATTGCAGACTATGGATTCCTAACTACGGACTAAAAGCACAACCTCTTTATGAGGCCCTGAAAGGAAAATCTGACTCTAAACCTCAGCTCTGGGGCCCTAACCAAATCCGAGCTTTTCAACAGCTAAATATATTACTATCCCAGGCTCCAGCCTAGGAATCCCAAGAACTGATAGACCTTTCCAACTATTTGTGGCAGAAAAACAAGAGATGGCTTTAGGAATCTTAACTCAGGAACTTGGCCCTATCCAGAGACCTGTAGGGTATCTGTCAAAGAGACTGGACCTGGTGATCACTGGATGGCCCAGCTGTCTTAGGGTAGTTGCAGCCTTGGCCTTATTGGTGGAAGAAGCCTCCAAGTTTATGTTGGGGCAACCCCTGACATTATATACCTCCCATCAGGTTACCTCTGTCTTGGAAGGGAAAGGCTATTTCCAGCTCATGGATAGCAGGCTCCTCAAATATCAAGCATTACTGTTGGAGAATCCAGACATATGTGTCATGGTCTGCTCCTCTTTAAATCCAGCTACCCTGCTCCCCTATCTAAAGAAGGTCTACCAGTTCACCAATATGAAGATATAATATCTCATTCCTTGTTGTCCTGACCAGATCTAACCTATATTCCACTACAAAACTTCAAGGTTTGGTTCACTGATGGAAGTAGTTTTGTTTCTGAAGGATGTAGAAGGGCAGGATATGTGGTGATCTCCTTGACACAGGTTATTGAGGCCCAGACTCTTCCCTCATGGACCTCAGCCCAACTGGCAGAAATAATTGCTTTAAACCGAGCCTTAACCCTGGCTGAAAAATAAGGCCCTTAATGTATATACTGACTCTATATATGCTTTTTTGGTTCTTCATGCTCATGCTGGTATCTGGAAGGAACATGGCTACCTGACAGGCTGAAAGAGCCCAATTAAGTATGGACCTCAAATTGTCTCCCACTTGGAGGCAGTTCTCAAGCCTTCCCAGGTAGCAGTGGTTCATTGCAGAATTCACCAGAAGGGTGACGATGAAATAACAAAAGGAAATCGGTTAGCCGATCAGGCTGCCCAATAGGCAGCCCTTCAGCCCTTTGTGGTAGAGGGTGCTTTAGTTCCTTCCCTTAGTTCTCTCCCTTTCCCATCTTACCTGCCTGAGGAAATCAAATGGGCCATAAATCATAGGTACCACCTTGACCCAGATAGATGGTACCAGAGAGAAGGCTTAACTCATCTACCCCAATCACTCCAATGGAAAATTATTAAATCTTTGCATGAGGCCTGTCACCTAAGGAGAGATGACTTATCCCATACTGTTTCTTTTATCTTCTCTGGGAAGGGACTTTACAATGTAGTTAATAAGGTAACTTCATCATGCCCTACTTGTCTGACTAACAATCCTCAGGGAACTAAGCCAACCCTGTTGGCCCTTCCAACTCAGAGACATGGAACATATCCAGGGGAAGATAGGCAAATGGACTGTAGAATGGTCCCTCCCTACTGAGGAGATAAGTACATTTTGCTGTTCGTGGACACCTTTACCAGCTGGGTGGAAGCTTTCCCCACCATGACAGAAAAAGCTTCGGAGGTAGCCCAGAAGATTTTAACTGAAATCATCCTTAGGTTTGGCCTCCAGTCGTCTCTTCAGAGTGATAACAGTCCTGCTTTCGTTTCCCAAATTACTCAGCAGATATCCAAGGCTCTAGATATTGAGTACCACCTTCATTCTTCCTGGAGACCTCAATCCTCAGGAAAGGTAGAAAGAGCCAGCCAACATTTAAAGAATACCTTAAGAAAAATAACCCAAGAGACCTCCTCCAGTTGGAAGGAAGCCCTCCATATTGCTCTTTTAAGGATCGGAACAGTCCCAAAGGCCTTACTTAACCTTAGCCCTTATGAAATGCTGTATGGTAAGCCTTTCTTATGAGGGGACCTACTGATGGACCTCTGCCATTATCTCTTAGGTCACCTCCCTTGGACAGTTCCAACAAGCCCTCCAGAAATACGGCATAAGAAAGCTTCCTTCACCAGAGTCTGCTCCTTGCCTCTACTGTCCAGGAATACAAGTACTCATCAAAACTTGGAAGGACGGCTCCCCTGGTTCTCAAATTCAGCCGACCTGGAAGGGACCCTATCCAGTCTTGCTCTCTTTTCCTACAGCTGTTAAAGTACCAGGGATCATCAGTTGGATTCATCATTCCTGGGCAAAGCCCTGGACAGCCACTGAGCCCGAGGACATCTCCCCAGCTGAATACACCTGTGAACCTTGGGAGGATATCCGGCTCCTGTTCAAATGAAAACCACAAAATAAGAACATTCTAAATCCATGAACCCACCATTACCACAGCTGGCAGAAGTAATAAGACGACTGTATCTCCTGATCTTTCCCATTGTGCTTGCTCTCATTCTCTTCTGCCTATTGTCACAAAATGAATTCACACGCTGACTCTTATTTCCCTAATACGGCATCTCTTACAGTTATTGGACTTTGCTCCTTTCCCTTCATTTCTTCATATTCTCATCATCCACTGACACCCAGTATAAATCAAGTTGCAAAATTAACCAATAAAATGGACTATTGGGTATGCACCAAGGAAACCTGAAACCTAGAGGAAATCTACTTATTGGCCCTCCCTACCTCTACTGAACAACTGTATAACTTATACGGTCAATATTATGGGATGGATTATCTTTTATATGGGTGCCAAAAGCAAGTAGACCCTTGACTCTCTTGCCTCAGGCCTAGCTGCATAGGTACAGCCTCCAATCTTCTAGGAAAGGCACAGCTTTGTTTCCAGAACATGGATGGATAGGGACCCTCCTTGGGCTAGTTAAATGACTCCTTTTGTAACTATACCCTCAACTTTAATCAGACTAGCCTCGGGTGGGATCCCTGGTCAGAAGAGGATGAATACGGTGTACACAAAGGTAATTTCACTTTGTATTGGGGAATCTCAAGGAAGAATGTAACTAAGAAATATATTAATGAGGACCATATCACCATAAACAGCTCAGACCTGGGAACTGAATATGCAGGGATTGGCATGATCACCAGACAACTACTTAACCTAACCTCCCTGCAAGATTCCCTTCCAAAATATAATATAATCCAGTTAATATTCAGAAATTTGTTATGTCAATCCCCCAATCACACTCATAATCAGTCAGAACCCGGATTATCCCCTCTGTGCATAGATAATTACTTCCTCAGGGTTTGGCCTTCCGAATATAATCCTAGGCCATGGGACGCCAGCCTTCTTCCAGAGGAAAACTCCCAACAGGTTAAGGCCTGGCTCTGGGGACCCATGATGGGGGTATCCTTGAGGGGCACCAGATTTTCATTTCTATGTGGTACTGGGGTATATCTAGATCTTCCCCCATTTCAGAGGGGCACATGCATGATCATTGCTGCTGTCTCAGAGGCAACAATTGTGACTACAAAGGATTTACCTTTCTCAGGAGGCATTCCTAACTTTGGTCATTCCTTTAAGGTTATTCCATGAAGAAGCTTTGAGATCTGTCCAAAAGAGACAAAAATGAACCACTGACAGGGGTGGGGGGGAGACATGCTCATGATAACCCAATTCTTGATTGGCCTGAAGTGATCCACAGTGTCTTTAGAGGAATTTTTTGTTTGCAGTTATACCCCTCTTAGCGAGAAGCATTCTCAGTCTTACCATCATAGTTCAGGAATCCTGGAAGGGTATGGTAGCAGCCATTGAGGTGCAACAGTCAGCCCTAGGTTCTCTGGCCAAGGTGGTTTGACAAAATAGGAGGACCCTCAATGTTATAACACCTGAGGCCAGGGTTGTCTATGCCCTGCTAAATGAAACATGCTGCTTCTATGTTAATACCTCCAGCCAGGTTGAAGAAAACCTTCTCGTTTTAAAGAAAAACATCAAACTAATAGAAAATCTGAAAAAGAGTGCAGAACAGGGCCCTAGCTAGATTTCTACCCTCATCTCCTCTATGGAGACCCAGGTATGGACATGGCTATTGCCCTTGTTGGAACCATTAATCCTGAGAGCCTTTGTTTTGTTGTTAGGCTCTTGTGTCATTAACCTACTTGTTCGATCTTTTCAGAACACATACAGACTGTTGTTTGATTCCAAATGGTTCTGTGACATGGTTACTGGCCTGTTTAGCCTGGCTCTGAGACCGAGATTTATGTGGGATCCCTTGATGTTCATCACTCCAGCCCACCTCCTAGCTGAAAGAGAGCAAGAGGTGGGACTCAATCAAAACTCCACCCCTTACCAGCAGGAGCATTCATCGCCCATTTTCCAAAGAAATTGGGTCCCATACTCTTGAGGAAGGAATGTTAGGTAGTTAGTCAGACATTAGCAGCAAGGAGGTGACAGTGGTGGAAAGACAAGAGGGGAGTAGTCAAGTTACACACCAACCATCTGGGGACCTTCCTCCAGCCCCACCCAGAATGGGTGAAACTATGGTCGGGTGGTGGGCAACTTATCCTGATAAAGAGGAAGCGCAATAACATGAGGGAACTGAGGGAACTTCCCCAGGCTGTGCATGCCCAGACTAGACAGATGTATAACCTATAGTAAACCCAAGCTCATTATACCATCACTATAATAAGAACTGCAGGTGGTTTAGCCCACACACCCCTGCCCCAGCTTTTCTTAGCAAATCAAGGGTAAGGGCATGCACAATAATGAACTTGTTACATAACTCAGGACTGTCAATCAAATAATGATTCTCTGTCATTCACCCATGATTTCACCCCGCCTCCTCACAGATCACTCCTTATAAACACCCTTAAGCCTGTACAAGAGGGCTGGTTTCACTTCACAGAAACAGCCCGCTCTCCCTCTGAGAGTGTAACTATGCTTCAATAAACATTGTTTTGCACTCAAGCCCGATGGTAGTCTGCAATGCTTTGCTTGCTATCACAAGGACCAGGATTGCTGGTTTGGTATTCTGTTGACCTCCTCGGTTGAAGCTATTTGACACAATGTGTGCCAACCTGGTAACAAAACAACTACAGGAAGTGCTGAGACACCATCTCTGGGGCTCAGGAAAAAATGCTCTTGAAGTCTGCAGCCTTTGAGTCACCTCGGACTACTGGGTATGATGAATTAATGGGTAAATGTGGTTTTTTACCCTTGAGATCATTGTAATTCAGGACAGAAATAGTGAAGGGAATTAAAAAAACCTTAGTATTAGTATTTTCTCTTAATTTTAGTTATAAATGGCATATATTCAGTGCTTAAAATGTAATGGTTGAGAAAATTTTGGTATATTTTACCACCTACAAGACTAAATATATATTTGAGTAGCTGACTTAGACTAATATTTTAAATTGAAAAGCATAAGGCACCTTTACTTATGTAAATAATGCTGAAATGCTAAGAAGAATGAAGTTAATATATTTATAAGTTTAATTGGTGAGGTTTATAAGAATAACTTAATTTGGGAAAAGGTTTTTGTTAAACAATTGAAGTAGCTAAAAAAATAAAGGCTGATTATACTTATAAATTTAATTGAATATGTTTAAAGTATCTTATTTAATTAAGTTTAAAGCCCTCTAAAAGCGATTTTCAAAATTTAGTAAAGAATAAGATTTTTAAAGTGCACTTTAAAGGTTAAGAAGAGACTATAATTTTAAATTTATATAATTGAATTTTAATATTAAAAAAAATCCAAAAAGCCCTAAATCTTTTTTTTTTTTTTTTTCTTGTGGATTAAATTTACTCTCAAGGATACCAAAAAATTCATTTTGGCTGTTGAGAGAAAAATAAACACCTTGAATATGTAAAAAAAGCAAGATAATGATGCACTGTTCTAATGATAGTTCATAGCCAAATAAGTCATGCAAACAGTAAAACTTTGGGTTTAGTGAAGAGATAGTCCACTGTGGTCTGAATCATTCTGGTGAAGCTCAATTAAAATGTATTTAATTGTCCCCAGCCTCATCCTCAAGAGTTGACTAGATCTTTAAAATTTGCAAACAGTGGTGGTGATAGAGACAGAGGTCATTTATCAACAATGCTTTGTTTGAAAATTAGACAATATTTTCTTATATGAAAATTTGCAAAAATATCACCCTTCCTTTAAAGTGAAAACATCAGTATCTTTTATTGATATAATTTTTTGTATTTATTGTTTGTTAAGTGTGGAGATGTGCTTCATTGACTGAACAAAGTTTCTTGCTCAGTATTGAAAAATGACCTCATTCCTTTGTAAGTATTAGTCACATTTAAATGGGGACATATTCAACTTTTGTACAAGAACTCCTGAATCTTCTGAAAATGTTGTCATCACACATGGATGATTTTCAATTACCAATAGTGTCGCCAGTTCAACGGTCTTCATATATTATGATCACAGATGAAGGTGAGTTTTAGATGGTCAGTGACTAAAGTCATTGAAGCAACTGACGTCATTTGCTTTCCTTTTGTATCTTCTTTACTCTTAATTGTCACTACTCCTAATAAGCAAGATGCGTTATTTCAAAATATGCTAAGCTTTGAAAATGTAAGATTATTTCTCCATTCAAGTGACTAAGTTAAAGCATCATTATTACTTCTTGTTACATGGAGAACAAAGAGAACCAGGGTTTGAAGTTAAATCTCAGGGAAAGGAAACAAATTTAGCTGTTTAATGGAAAAGAGAAAAATTAAGTGTTGCAGAAAAAACAAAAATAATTCTTGAGTTATACTTGGAAAATGCCTACTGGAGAAGCAGAATTTCTCAAGCACTTGGACTAAATATGGTCAGTATAAGATGCTTTGCTTTTAAATGTCATTCCCAATATGGCAAGGGGAGCAGATAAAGGAATGGCTTTAGAATATATTAGGTTGCTCCTAAGGTCCCTCACTTTACATACCTGGAAAGTTATTTCCTCCGTTGTAAATGAGAGATAAATATATCTATCTTGCATTGTTGTGTAAAGTGCTGATCACAGTGCTGATGCAGAGCAGGTATTCAATAAAAGGAAAGAATTTTGAATGTTAATAAGAGGAGTTAAAACTGGCTCAGGCAAGTAAGAAGCCACAAACTGAGATTTCATTTTCCTCACCTTTAAGTCAGGTATAATAACCCTCTTCTCTGTGTTGTAGTGAGGATTAAATCAGTGGAGTATATGAAAGTGCCTCACACAGAGCCTGGTTGATCATAGGCAGTAAATGAAGCTTTCTTTCCCCTCCTTGTCACCTACAGATTTGGGAAATAAATGTTTTCTTAGTGATTTGGTGACTGTGTTTAAAGTTCTAATTTATGAAACATTTTAACAGTACCTTAAATATACTAAAATAATATTTTCTGAAGAACTAGTTTGTAATTAATGGTCCACATTCTGTGGCAAGTTAAATTAGGGGTCAAGTGGCTCAGAAATTCAGAATATGCTTATTCTAAGGGGGAAAAATTGTGCCTGTAGAATAGAAGAATAAAGAACATGAGAGAAAATGCAACCTACCATCAATTAATTAACAGAGTCTCCAACCTTGGGAAATGCGATCTGGAGGACAGAGGTGTTGCCTGCCAACTCCTGAAAATGCCATTGGAATAACCAGTTCATCATCAATGCCTATTGTAGTGAGGAGAGCACCTTCTTGACAGACTTCTAGTAGTGTCTTGTTGGGGGTATTTTCTAAGATTTAAAGGTTTTTTTGATGGCAGGATACAGTGACACTCAAATAGATGAAAGACAGAACTTTTTGTTGCTTACAACTGCCAATGAGAGAAGGCTGCCAGGCAGGGACACATATGTACCAGAGAACAGGGTAACAGCAAGCTGGAGCTGTTGGGTGCAGTTTAGATATGGCAAGTGGGAGGTGGTTTTATGGGCTCCATGTGGATTAGCTAATTTGAATAATTTCCTGGAATCCAAGACAAAGGAACTGTCTCTAGTTGTCTGGTACATGTCCCTGGAGTGATTAGTGAAGGTGCATATTGGCTAGGATTATGAGGGCCCAGTAAGGGAAGTGGTTGGAATGTGGACTTAATCAGCCATCCAAGAAGGAAAACCATCTGGACTCTAGCCATGTATTCAAAATTGGGTCAAGACAGCAAAACAAAACAAAACTATATTACAGAAAAATGTAAAGGAACAAAATTTATCCTGTATTGGGTTCTGGGCTCATGTAGTTTAAGGTTTTTCATGGCAGGGACCAATTGGAATTTGGCAAAGTTCATCACATAATATTGGGGAGTAAAGAGAGGTGAGGATCTTGAAATAGATCTTGATAAATAAACTTTTCCTTGGTAAGCCAGCTGTTTGCCCACATGAACAACCTTAAGAAGAGGTTGTTTGCATAGAAGAGGAAACTGTTTACCTGGACATGGACACACAAATCTTTTGAAACAAATTGAAAAAAACAATGAAGTTACTAATTAGTTTGAAGTCTTATTTTCTCAGGCTAGAATTTCTTGGAACAAACAGAAAAGTCATCTTGATATAAATGGTCTCATGCCTAAGCCCTGATGGTTAAGCTATGTGGATTCAGAGGGTCAATTGTTCTCACAGGAAAGTATATGACTTGGTTCCTTATACTTTAGGAATAATATAGAGTATACTTAAGGATACTACTAATACACATGAAATAATATCAAACCCACAAAGCAATAACTTATGTGCTTATGAATATATAGAAAAATAGATTTCAATATTTACACATATTTATATGTGCATTCGTATGTGGTATTCTCTAATACAGAGCATGCACCTTGAGGATTTAAAGGAATTGTAGACTGGCAAAGTGTTGTAGTTGAAAGAGAATTGAAATAAGAGAGTAGAAGAAGACTTCAAGCCTTAACTTGACTTAAAGTTGCCACTAAGGGGGTATTTCTACTTGGGCAAGAACTGTTCTGTTTTTGGTTTTTCTTTATAACCATGTGCAGAGCTTATTACAAAACTGACGGTCAATGCCAACTTCTGTTTGAGGACCACTTGAAAAAATTTAGTAAAAGAACAGTATAATGGAAACAACAATCCTTGAAGAATGTTGAACAAATAGCTATTTGTAGACAGATACTCTTGTGGGAGAACATTTTTCAGGCCAGGCAATGAGAAGATGTCTGGTGATCCAGTTATGTGTTGGCAAGGATATTGCAGGAATTGGCAAACTACAGTCCATGGGGCAAATCCTGCCAGACACCTGTGTTTGTAAATAAAGTGTTATTGGACACAGCCATGCCCATTTGTTTACATATTTTCTATGACTATTTTGTTCCACAATGCAGAGATGAATGTTGCAGCAGAGACCAAATAACCTGCAAAGATGAAAGTATTTACTCTACAGCCCTTTATAGAAAAAGTTTGCTGACCTCTGTTTTAGTACAAAGTGGTGTCAGTGGTGTTAAAGAGGAAAGCAATTAATATGAAGGCGATTATGAGGAAATAGTTGCTTCCCAAAATCCCCAAAGCAAAAATTTTCTTTGTGATCTATAGAATTAAGGGTTTGAAGAAAGTAACATGCTTACACTTTATCTAGTTCAAAGGCAACTTGACATTTTCAAGCCTGGGTGATTCCAAAAATTTTGATGTCACTGGTAAACACAAGAGATGGAGAAAAGAGCCAGTTTTGGAGATCTCAATCTCTTATGTATTGATTTCAAGGTGACAGATTAACTCCAAAAATGTCTAATGAGATGCTGGAAATATTGGATTTTAATTTAAATGCAAGATGGTGACAGAAGATTTAGATTTGTAATCGAGGAGGACACTATGGGGCCTTCCTGGGAGAAACCCCTCCCTCCAGGTCCTGTTTTTGCTCCTTTCAGACGTACATAGATAACAGTATCTGATGTACACTTCCTGAGTTATTTTATGATGCGAAAACACCCACCAAATGGAAGAAGTTAACTACTTGATGACTGTGAGCATGTAACCCGCAGACCTATGGAGCCTGAGGATTGATAATATTAACCCCTGTGACACCACCCTGTTACCTCACCATCAACCAGTCAAAGAATTGTGCATAGGCTGGTCACAGACCTTACTACTCCATTCTATCACCTTGCCTTTAAAAATGCTTTCCTAAAACCCATCAAGGAGTTTGTGTTTTTCTAGTATGAGCTGCCCCCGATTCCTTGCTTGACACCCTGGAATAAATGCTCCGCTTTCCTTCACCACAACCCAGTGTCAGTAAATTGGCTTTAATGTGCATGGGCAAGGAGACTCAAGTTTGGCTCGGTAGCAGATTCAGAAGTCATCAACAGAAGATATAGTCATAGTTACTGTAACTATGAGAAGAATAGTCAATATACTTAATGATGAAAGAAAATAAGGCAAAAGGGAAATTGCTGAGATTCATGCATTGAACAGAGAATTAAATGCCTACTTATACCTACTTATACCTTTGACAAGCTCCAGTCTGCCGTCTAGTTTGTCTACTTGTCTTTTGATTTTCTGTCAATTAAATATAAAAATAAAGTGGTCAACCCTTATGAACTGTTTCAAGAAAACAGAATAAAGAATTTAAAACACTTTTACAGCTCTGAAAAAAAGCAGGCACTACAGGCTAATTCTAGGGAGTATGAATATTATCTAGGAGAACCTGCTATGCCTCAATTATTGTAATACTATGGTCAAATTATGCCTTTTGTGAATGTGGTGAGCTGTATAATATATGACTCTAACCATGTCTTCATCTCAGAATTGAAAATGAGATTCTGTAACATTTCCTTGGGGGAAAAGTAGTGGAGAGAATATCAGAAGGGACTACAGAGTATTAGATTTTTGTTAGCTTTAATTAAGTTATACAGCTAAGATATCTGTCTTAATATACAATAAATGAGCTGTAGATTATCTCTTAATATTTTAGGAGGCATATAAATGAACTGTTTTTATTATCTTTAACTCAGAACTGGTGAAATCATAGTGAACTGAATTAACATGCATTCCTCCTAACAACCCTCTTCCTTCTTTGCTGGGCCATGATATAAGCAATAACTACACCTATATGCCCTCATCCTGGTTAATAACACTAATTTGAACAATTACCTAATACCAGAAAGTGGGGCAGTCAAAGCCAAGGTAGAAGACCTATGTTCAATGCATCCATAGGCTTTCTCATTAATTCTGATGCTAAAGGTCTATTAAGATTTTTAGAAACTGTCAGCTATTTTGGGGAGGGGAAAAAGCAAACATAAACACTTTCTCTCTGCATAGTTGTCATTCATCAACAATAAATGTGCCTTGAAGGCCAATATATATGTCTTTATGATGCACTTACAACAAGCCTTTTGTCACTAGCATTTTATTTTTTATGTTAAAAAAATAAAGAGAAGTGAAGTTATGGATAGGGAAGAAAAATATTGAAAGAAATGATGCAGTTTAGAAATCTCATTAAGAGAAGAGGCTTTATTATTTATCTGCCAAGGTTGATTCTGAAAAGAAATAATGCCATTAACACTGTCTTAGATAGCCCATATTTATCTCGATTCTTCCAGCCATTCAGAAAGAAAATGGATTAACAGAAATTAAAACACGAATTTAAAAATATAACCAAATGCTGTGGCCATGCTAATGTGGTTTTGCTGAAAGTTGCCTTAATTACAAGCAGAGAAAGACAGCAGAAAAGGCATCCATTTTCTCCAGACATCATGAGATTTGAAACCCCTCCACCAAGCCATGGGGAAAACAAAAAACAAAACAAACAAACAAACAAAAAGACATTGTTTGGTCTATCAGGCACTTTGTAGAATTTTCTGCTATTGAAATGTATCTGATATTTTTATTGTGATAAAGCTTATGGGATTGGGGTGAACAACTAGAGAGATTTTCATTTTCAGCCCATCAATCAAGTGTACACTACCAACAGGATTTATTTTTGATAGGATAACATCAGCCATTGATGTTGATCTTGACCAACAAGCTAAAGTAGTGCTTGTCAATTTTCTCCACTGTAAAGTTAATCTTTTTTCTCTCTTCTCTATCCTGTGCTCTTTGGAAAAAAATTTATTACACATAGCCCATATCTAGGAGTAGGCATTTATGCTCCATCTCCTTGAGGACAAAGTATCTACATAAAAAAATTCTTCTGTATTGGAAATTTGTCAGTTCTATCCAGTTTATTTATATCATGGGGGCCTCATGGATATTTCAGTTATGATCCAATACTATATCTTGTTGCTTAAATGTTCCAGCAGTGGCCATTGTGAACTCTCTCAGTTGACTCCTGTGTCCCTTTGATATGTCCTATCATTGTGGGTTTTTTTTTAAAGCACTATTCCACTCTCCTTGCTGCAGACTCATTTTGTATTTTTTTTTTTTTAAACATCTTTATTGGGGTATAATTGCTTTACAATGGTGTGTTAGTTTCTGCTTTACAACAAAGTGAATCAGCTATACATATACATATGTTCCCATATGTCTTCCCTCTTGCGTCTCCCTCCCTCCCACTCTCCCCATCCCACCCTTCCAGGCTGTCACAAAGCACCTAGCTAATATCCCTGTGCCTTGCGGCTGCTTCCCCCCAGCTATCTACCTTACTACGTTTGTTAGTGTGTATATGTCCATGACTCTCTCTCGCCCTGTCAAAACTCACCCTTCCCCCTCCCCATATCCTTAAGTCCGTTCTCCAGTAGGTCTGCGTCTTTATTCCTATCTTACCCCTAGGTTCTTCATGACATTTTTTTCCCTTAAATTCCATATATATGTGTTAGCATACGGTATTTATCTTTTTCTTTCTGACTTACTTCACTCTGTATGACAGATTCTAGGTCTATCCATCTCATTACAAATAGCTCAATTTCATTTCTTTTTAAGGCTGAGTAATATTCCATTGTGTATATGTGCCACATCTTTTTTATCCATTCATCCGATGATGGGCGCTTAGGTTGTTTCCATGTCCTGGCTATTGTAAATAGAGCTGCAATGAACATTTTGGTACATGACTCTCTTTGAATTTTGGTTTTCTCAGGGTATATGCCAAGTAGTGGGATTGCTGGGTCATATGGTAATTCTATTTGTAGTTTTTTAAGGACCCTCCATACTGTTCTCCACAGTGGCCGAACCAATTCACATTCCCACCAGCAGTGCAAGAGTGTCCCCTTTTCTCCACACCCTCTCCAGCATTTATTGTTTCTAGATTTTTTGATGATGGCCATTCTGACTGGTGTGAGATGATATCTCATTGTAGTTTTGATTTGCATTTCTCTAATGATTAATGATGTTGAGCATTCTTTCATGTGTTTGTTGGCATTCTGTATATCTTCTTTGGAGAAATGTCTATTTAGGTCTTCTGCCCATTTTTGGATTGGGTTGTTTGTTTTTTGGTTATTGAGCTGCATGAGCTGCTTGTAAATTTTGGAGATTAATCCTTTGTCAGTTGCTTCATTTGCAAATGTTTTCTCCCATTCTGAGGGTTGTCTTTTGGTCTTGGTTATGGTTTCCTTTGCTGTGCAAAAGCTTTGAAGTTTCATTAGGTCCCATTTGTTTATTTTTATTTCCATTATTCTAGGAGATGGGTCAGAAAGGATCTTGCTGTGATTTATGTCATAGAGTGTTCTTCCTATGTTTTCTTCTAAGAGTTTGATAGTTTCTGGCCTTACATTTAGGTCTTTAATCCATTTTGAGCTTATTTTTGTGTATGGTGTTAGGGAGTGATCTAATCTCATACTTTTACATGTACCTGTCCAGTTTTCCCAGCACCATTTATTGAAGAGGCTGTCCTTTCTCCACTGTACAGTCCTGCCTCCTTTATCAAAGATAAGGTGTCCATATGTGCGTGGGTTTATCTCTGGGCTTTCTATCCTGTTCCACTGATCTATCTTTCTGTTTTTGTGCCAGTACCATACTGTCTTGATTACTGTTGCTTTGTAATATAGTCTGAAGTCAGGGAGCCTTATTCCTCCAGCTCCTTTTTTCGTTCTAAAGATTGCTTTGGCTATTCGGGGTCTTTTGTGTTTCCATACAAATTGCGAAATTTTTTGTTCTAGTTCTGTGAAAAATGCCAGTGGTTGTTTGATAGGGATTGCATTGAATCTGTAGATTGCTTTGGGTAGTAGAGTCATTTTCACAATGTTGATTCTTCCCATCCAAGAACATGGTATATCTCTCCATCTATTTGTATCATCTTTAATTTCTTTCATCAGTGTCTTATAATTTTCTGCATACAGGTCTTTCGTATCCTTAGGTAGGTTTATTCCTAGATATTTTATTCTTTTTGTTGCAATGGTAAATGGGAGTGTTTTCTTGATTTCACTTTCAGATTTTTCATCATTAGTATATAGGAATGCCAGAGATTTCTGTGCATTAATTTTGTATCCTGCTACTTTACCAAATTCATTGATTAGCTCTAGTAGTTTTCTAGTAGCATCTTTAGGATTCTCTATGTATAGTATCATGTCATCTGCAAACAGTGACAGCTTTACTTCTTCTTTTCCGATTTGGATTCCTTTTATTTCCTTTTCTTCTCTGATTGCTGTGGCTAAAACTTCCAAAACTATGTTGAATAAGAGTGGTGAGAGTGGGCAACCTTGTCTTGTTCCTGATCTTAGTGGAAATGCTTTCAGTTTTTCACCATTGAGGATGATGTTTGCTGTGGGCTTGTCATATATGGCTTTTATTATGTTTAGGAAAGTTCCCTCTATGCCTACTTTCTGGAGGGTTTTTATCATAAATGGGTGTTGAATTTTGTCGAAAGCTTTCTCTGCATCTATTGAGATGATCATATGGTTTTTCTCCTTCAATTTGTTAATATGGTTTATCACATTGATAGATTTGCGTATATTGAAGAATCCTTGCATTCCTGGAATAAACCCCACTTGATCATGGTGTATGATCCTTTTAATGTGCTGTTGGATTCTGTTTGCTAGTATTTTGTTGAGGATTTTTGCATCTATGTTCATCAGTGATATTGGCCTGTAGTTTTCTTTCTTTGTGACATCCTTGTCTGGTTTTGGTATCAAGGTGATGGTGGCTTCGTAGAAGGAATTTGGGAGTGTTCCTCCCTCTGCTATATTTTGGAAGAGTTCGAGAAGGATAGGTGTTAGCTCTTCTCTAAATATTTGATAGAATTCACCTGTGAAGCCATCTGGTCCTGGGCTTTTGTTTGTTGGAAGGTTTTTAATCACAGTTTCAATTTCAGTGCTTGTGATTGGTCTGTTCATATTTTCTATTTCTTCCTGATTCAGTCTTGGCAGGTTGTGCATTTCTAAGAATTTGTCCATTTCTTCCAGATTGCCCATTTTATTGGCATAGAGTTGCTTGTAGTAATCTCTCATGATTTTTTTTTATTTCTGCAGTGTCAGTTGTTACTTCTCCTTTTTCATTTCTAATTCTATTGATTTGAGTCTTCTCCCTTTTTTTCTTGATGAGTCTGGCTAGTGGTTTATCTATTTTGTTTATCTTCTCAAAGAACCAGCTTTTAGTTTTATTGATCTTTGCTATTGTTTCCTTCATTTCTTTTTCATTTATTTCTGATCTGATTTTTATGATTTCTTTCCTTCTGCTAGCTTTGGGGAATTTTTGTTCTTCTTTCTCTAATTGCTTGAGGTACAAGGTTAGGTTGTTTATTCGAGATGTTTCCTGCTTCTTAAGGTGGGCTTGTATTGCTATAAACTTCCCCCTTAGAACTGCTTTTGCTGCATCCCATAGGTTTTGGGTCGTTGTGTCTCCATTGTCATTTGTTTCTAGGTATTTTTTTATTTCCTCTTTGATTTCTTCAGTGATCACTTCATTATTAAGTAGTATATTGTTTAGCCTCCATGTGTTTGTATTTTTTACAGATCTTTTCCTGTAATTGATATCTAGTCTCATGGCGTTGTGGTCGGAAAAGATACTTGATACAATTTCAGTTTTCTTAAATTTACCAAGGCTTGATTTGTGACCCAAGATATGGTCTATCCTGGAGAATGTTCCATGAGCACTTGAGAAAAATGTGTATTCTGTTGTTTTTGGATGGAGTGTCCTATAAATATCAATTAAGTCCATCTTGTTTAATGTATCACTTAAAGCTTGTGTTTCCTTATTTATTTTCATTTTTGATGATCTGTCCATGGGTGAAAGTGGGGTGTTAAAGTCCCCTACTATGAATGTGTTACTGTTGATCTCCTCTTTTATGGTTGTTAGTATTTGCCTTATGTATTGAGGTGCTCCTATGTTGGGTGCATAAATATTTACAATTGTTATATCTTCTTCTTGGATCGATCCCTTGATCATTATGTAGTGTCCTTCTTTGTCCCTTTTAATAGTCCTTATTTTAAAGTCTATTTTGTCTGATATGAGAATTGCTACTCCAGCTTTCTTTTGGTTTCCATTTGCATGGAATATCTTTTTCCATCCCCTTACTTTCAGTCTGTATGTGTCTCTAGGTCTGAAGTGGGTCTCTTGTAGACAGCATATATAAGGGTCTTGTTTTTGTATCCATTCAGCCAATCTGTGTCTTTTGGTGGGAGCATTTAGGCCATTTACATTTAAGGTAATTAATGATATGTATGTTCCTATTTCCATTTTATATATTGTTTTGGGTTCGCTACTATAGGTCATTTCCTTCTCTTGTGTTTCGTGTCTAGAGAAGTTCCTTTAGCATTTGTTGTAAAGCTGGTTTGGTGGTGCTGAACTCTCTCAGCTTTTGCTTGTCTGTAAAGGTTGTAATTTCTCCATCAAATGTGAATGAGATCCTTGCTGGGTAGAGTAGTCTTGGTTTCAGGCTATTCTCCTTCATCACTTTCAGTATGTCCTGCCACTCCCTTCTGGCTTGTAGGGTTTCTGCTGAGAGATCAGCTGTTAACCTTATGGGGATTCCCTTGTGTGTTATTTGTTGTTTTTCCCTTGCTGCTTTTAATATGCTTTCTTTGTATTTAATTTTTGACAGTTTGATTAATATGTGTCTTGGCATGTTTCTCCTTGTATTTATCCTGTATGGGACCCTCTGTGCTTCCTGGACTTGATTAACTATTTCCTTTCCCATATTAGGGAAGTTTTCAACTATAATCTCTTCAAATATTTTCTCAGTCCCTTTCTTTCTTTCTTCTTCTTCTGGAACCCCTATAATTCGAATGTTGGTGCGTTTCATGTTGTCCCAGAGGTCTCTGAGACTGTCCTCAGTTCTTTTCATTCTTTTTTCTTTATTCTGCTCTGCAGTAGTTATTTCCACTACTTTATCTTCCAGTTCACTTATCCGTTCTTCTGCCTCAGTTATTCTGCTATTGATCCTATCTAGAGTGATTTTAATTTCATTTATTGCATTGTTCATCGTTGCTTGTTTCGTCTTTAGTTCTTGTAGGTCCTTGTTAACTGTTTCTTGCATTTTGTCCATTCTACTTCCAAGATTTCGGATCATCCTTACTATCATTATTCTGAATTCTTTTTCAGGTAGATTGCCTATTTCCTCTTCATTTGTTAGGTCTCGTGGGTTTTTTTCTTGCTCCTTCATCTGCTGTGTGTTTTTCTGTCTTCTCATTTTGCTTATCTTACTGTGTTTGGGGTCTCCTTTTTGCAGGCTGCAGTTTTGTAGTTCCCGTTGTTTTTGATGTCTGTCTCCAGTGGCTAAGGTTGTTTCAGTGGGTTGTGTAGGCTTCCTGGTGGAGGGGACTAGTGCCTGTGTTGTGCTGGATGAGGCTGGATCTTGTCTCTCTAGTGGGCAGGTTCACGTCTGGTGGTGTGTTTTGGGGTGTCTGTGGCCTTATTATGATTTTAGGCAGCCTCTCTGCTAATGGGTGGGGTTGTGTTCCTGTTTTGCTAGTTGTTTGGCATAGGTTGTCCAGCACTGTGGCTTGCTGGTCGTTGAGTGAAGCTGGGTGCTGGTGTTAAGATGGAGGTCTCTGGGATATTTCCACCGTTTAATATTATGTGGAGCTGGGAGGTCTCTTGTTGACCAGTGTCCTGAAGTTGGCTCTCCTACCTGAGAGGCAGAGCCCTGACTCCTGGCTGGAGTACCAAGAGCCTTTCATCCACACAGCTCAGAATAAAAGGGAGAAAATGTAGGGAGAATTAGTAGAAGTATGAGCAACGAAAGAGGGAAAGGAGGAAAGGAAGGAAGGAAGAAAGAAGCAAAGAAGGAAAGAAAGGAGGGAGGGAGGGAGGGAGGGAGGGAGGAAGGAAGGAAGGAGGGAAAGAAGGAAAAAAAGACAGAAAGAAAGATGATACAGTAAAAATAAAATAAAGTATAATATAGTTATTGAATTAAAAAATATTTAGAGAAAAAAAAAAAGGGACGGATAGAACCTTAGGACAAATGTTGGAAGCAAAGCTATACAGAGAAAATCTTACACAGAAGCATACACATACACCTTCACAAAAAGAGGTAAAGGGGGAAAAATCATAAATCCTGCTCCCTGAGACCACCTCCTCAATTTGGGGTGATTCGTTGTCTAAAGGAGGGAGGGAAGGAAGGAAAGAAAGAAAGAACGAAAGTAAAGTATAATAAAGTTATTACAATTAAACTTAATTATTAAGAAAAAGAATTTTTTAAAAAAGTCATGGACGGATAGAGCCCTAGGACAAATGGTGGAAACTAGAGTATACAGACTAGATGTCACACAGAAGCATACACGTACACATTCACAAAAAGAGGAAAAGGGAAAAAAATCATAGATCTCGCTCCTAAAGTCCACCTCTTCAATTTGGGATCATTCCTTGTCTATTCAGGTATTCCACAGATGCAGGGTATATCAAGTTGATTGTGGAGCTTTAACCCGCTGCTTCTGTGGCTGCTGGGAGAGATTTCCCTTTCTCTTCTTTGTTCTCACAGCTCACAGGGGCTCAGCTTTGGATTTGGCCCTGCCTCTGCGTTTAGGTCGCTGGAGGGCGTCTGTTTTTTCGCTCAGACAGGACGGGGTTAAAGGAGCCGCTGATTCGGGGCCTCCGGCTCACTCAGGCCGGGGGTTGGGGGATGGGGGAAGGAGGGGCACTGTGTGCGGGGCCGGCCTGCGGCGGCAGAGGCAGCGTGACGTTGCACCAGCCTGAGGCCCGCCGTGCGCTGTCCTGGGGAAGTTGTCCCTGGATCCCGGGAACCTGGCAGTGGCGGGCTGCACAGGCTCCGCGGAAGAGGGGTGTGGAGAGTGACCTGTGCTCGTACACAGGCCCCTTGGTGGCGGCAGCAGCAGCCTTAGCGTCTCCCGCCCGTCTCTGGGGTCCGCGGTTTTAGCCGCGGCTCGCGCCCGTCTCTGGGGTTTGCGCTTTCAGCCGCGGCTTGCGCCCGTCTCTGGGGTTCGCGCTTTTAGCCGCGGCTCGCGCCCGTCTCTGGAGTTCCTTTAAGCAGCGCTCTTAAACCCCTCTCCTCGCGCACCAGGAAACAAAGAGGGAAGAAAAAGTCTCTTGCCTCTTCGGCAGGTGCAGGCTTTTCCCCGAACTCCCTCCGGGCTAGTCGTGGTGCACTAACCCCTTCAGGCTATGTTCAAGCCGCCAACCCCAGTCCTCTCCCTGAGCTCCGTCCAAAACCAAAACCCGAGCCTCAGCTCGCAGCCCCGCCCGCCCCGGTGGGTGAGCAGCAAGCCTCTCGGGTTGGTGAGTGCTGGTCGGCACCGATCGTCTGTGCAGGAATCTCCCCGCTTTGCCCTCCGCACCCGTCGCTGTGCACTACTCCGCGGTCCCGAAACTCCTCCCTCTGCCTCCCTCAGTCTCCGCCCGCGGAGGGGCTTCCTAGTGTGTGGAAACTTTTCCTCCTTCACAGCTCCCTCCCACTGGTGCAGGTGCCGTCCTTATTCTTTTGTCTCTGTTTTTTCTTTTGCCCTACCCAGTTACGTGGGGAGTTTCTTGCCTTTTGGGAGGTCTGAGGTCTTCTGCCAGCCTTCAGTAGGAGTTCTGTAGGAGTTGTTCCACGTGTGGATGTATTTCTGGTGTATCCGTGGGGAGGAAGGCGATCTCCGCGTCTTACTCTTCCGCCATCTTCAAGCTACATCTCCATCTCATTTTGTATTTTTCCTATCCCTGTCTTAGAATCAGCCATTTCTTTAAAGAGGTCTGGTTCTCTTTTAACTGGATATTAGAAACAAGGTCTGGATTTCAGCTATTCTCCTTGCTACTGAGGTATGATGGTTTCTCGGGTCTCTCAGATGACAGGCCAAGAAAATGTATGAGTGTATACTAACCCTTGTATATACACGTATCTGTAAATATTTCTAATATGTAACCACCTGTATCTATAGTAAGCTAACATAAATTCATACTGATGTCTCCAACTATAGCCCATTATCACATTTATCATTTTAACCTCCTTCCCTCACTTATCTGTAAAACCCCACTCCAATATGTGAGAAAACCTGCTCCCACTATTTATCATCCATTTATGTAACTGTTTAGTTCCAGTATACATGCATAACAGCATCATAATTGTTAACTTTATCCCCATGGGAAACAGTTTTATTAGCTAGAACACAGTGTTATGGTGATTTTATTTTTCCTTTAGTTTTACAAATTTCATTCATTTACAGATATATTTAAATCAGCACCTTTTCCCAGCTCCCTTCAGTGAGATTGTTTCATACATTTGTAATATGTTTAGATTGATTTGTCACATTCTGCATTTTATTCTGAGGTTTCCCTGATAATCTAAATATCTTTTTACTAAATTTGCATGCATTAAAATTTTTCTGTGCTATAAATATCTGAGGGTTTTGGCAAAAGCACAGTGTCATGTATCTATAATTACAGTATCATAGAGAATAATTTCACAATGATAAAAATTCTTCTTTGTGTCACCTATTTAATCATGCCCTTCATTCCCTTGAACTCCTGGCAATTACTAATATTTTTACTGTCTCTATAGATATAATTTTCAAGAATATCATATAATTTGATATATGAATATATATACTTTTTAATATATAGTAGCCATTTCAGACTGGCTTCTTGCATTTAACACTATGCATTTAAGTTTCATCATATATTTTCATGGCTTGATAGATCTTTTTTATCACTGAATAATATTCCATTATATGGACGAATCACAGTTTATCCTCTTCACTGATTGAGTGACATCTTGGTTTCTTGTAGCTTGGGTTACTCATGAATAAAGCTGCTACATATTTCCATGCAGGTTTTATGTGGACAGGAGTTTTCAAGCATCTGGAAGTTCCATTGATGGATCATATGGAAAGATTGTTTACATTTGAAAAAACTGACAAACTGTTTTCCAAAGTGGCAGTACCATTTTGCATTTCCACCAGCAATGAATGAGAGTCCCTGATGCTCCACCTCATCAGCAATTGGTATTGTCAGTTGTCGTTGTTTTTATTGTTGTTGTTTTTAGATTTTAACAGTCATATCTAACTGTTTCAATTTGCAGTTTTTGGGTCTTTTGAACATTTTAATATTGGGTTTTATGTTTCTTTATTTTTGAATTCTTTGCATATTTTAAATACAGGTCCTTTAACAGATAAGTGTTTTATAGATATTTTCTCCCTGTCTATGGCTTGTTTTTTGATTCTCTTTATAGTATCATTTCCAGAGCAGATGTTTTTAATTTTAAAAAAGTCTAATATCATTTTTTTTCTTTTAAGGATTGTGCTTTTATTGTTGTATCTAAACACTCATTAATAAATTCAGTATCACCTAGATTTTCTCCTATGTTTTCTTCTAGAAATTTTATAGTTTTCTGTTTTACTTTGATGAAATATATTGATGAAGGCACAAACAAGTGGAAAGATATCCCATGTTCATGATTTGGGAAGAATTAATATTGCTAAAATGTCCATACTACCCAAAGCCATCTATAGAGTCATTCAATCCTTATCAAAATTCCATTGACATTTTCCACAGAAATAGAAAAAGAAAATCCCCAGATTTGTAATGGAACCACAAAAGACCCCAAATAGCCAAAGCAATTCTGAGAAAGAACAAAGCTGGAGAGGTACCACATTTCCTAATTTCAAACTACATTACAAAATCAAAACAAATATGGTGGAGCATAAAATTTGACACATAGACCAATGGAAGAGAATCCATCCTAGAAATAAACCCTCACATATATAGTTAACTAATATTTTACAAGGGAGCAAAGAATGCTCAATGGGGAAAGGATATCTCTTCAATAAATGGTGTTGGGAAAACTATATAAACAGATGAGAAGAATAAAATTGCACCCCTATCTTACACATTTTACAAAAATTAACTCCAATATATTGACTATAACACCAAAAATACATGCAACAGAAGCAAAAATAAATAAATGTGACTACAGTCAAACTAAAAATCTTCTGCACAGAAAGAGAATTTAGATAAGGAAAGAGCAATCTACATGGGAGAAAATATTTGAAAATCACCAATCTGATAAATGTATACTATCCAAAATTTATATTAAAAAACTCATACAGCTCAATAGCAAAAAAAGAAACAAACATCATACTCCCACATTCATAGCAGTATTATTTACAATAGCCAAGGTATGGAAACAATCTGAATGTCCATGGATGGATGGGAAAATAATATATATGGAATGTAACATTATTCAGTCATGAGAAAGAGAGATATTCTTCCATTTGTGACAACATAGATGAAACTGGAAGACATTTTTTAAGTGAAGTATGCCAGATGGAAAAAGACAGATATTGAATGGTATCACTTATATGTGGAATCTACAAAAGCTTAACTCACAGAAACATAGAGTAGAAAAGTGGTTTCCAGGGATGTGGAGGTGGGAAAAATGGGGAGATGTCAGCCAAATTTACATTTAAAAGGTGAATAAGTTCTGGACATCTACTGTACAGCATGGTGACTATAGTTAACAATACTATAGTAACAAGATCATGGGACCTTGTTACTCATGGAAGGAGCCACCCAAGCAGACTGGCAGCATCAAATGCCCAAGGAGTACCACTCTAGAGAACGAAGAATAAACTTGACCTTTCGGACAGTTTATCCTGACCCTCAAGGGGCACACTGGTGATGTGAGATCTTAGAGAGAGAAGCTGTGCTGATACTGAGCAAACCTTCCACCATGAAGAAACTTCCAGAGACTGGTCCAGCTGCTCTCATGATGTGGCTGTTTGGAGGATGAGGATAATGTAAATATAATGTAAATAATACTGTAAATAATATTGTAAACAATATTGTTATGAATGTGGGAGTATGATGTTTGTTTCTTTTTTTTGCTATTGAAAGTTGCTAGGGAAGTAGATCTTAAATATTCTTATCAAAAAAGAGGTGGTAATTATGTAACATGATGGAGGTGTTAACTAACCCTACTGTGATAATAATTTTGAAATATATAAGTGTATCAAATCATCATGTTGTATACTCTAAACTTACATAATGTTGTATGTCAATTATATCTCAATAAAGCTATCTATCTACCTAGTGCAGGTATGGTGGAAATTAATTTCTTAGCTTTTATTTTGTTTGTTTGTGAAGTCTTTATTTCCTCTTCACTTTGAGTAATTTTTTTCACTATATATAGAATTCTAGGTTGGTGGTTTTATACTCTCAACCTTTAAATATTTTATCCCATTCTTTTCTTATTTGCGTGTCTCTGATAAGAAGTCTGATGTTATTCTTTTCTTTCTTCCTCTATAGATAGTCTTTTCCCCTTTGGAAGATTTTACTGTTTTGTCCCTTCTTCTTTGATTTTCTACAGTTTGAATATGATATGCCTAAGTGTATGCATTTTGTTTTTCATTTTCCTGACAATTCCAATTATACCTATGTAACAATTTTTTCTCTTTGCATTTCAGTTTTGGAGGTTTCCATTGATGTAACTTCAAGCTCAGTGATTCTTTCCTTGGCTGTGCCTAGCATACTGGTGGGCCTATCAAAGGTATTCTTCATTTCTGCAGCAGTAGTTTTGAGTTCTAGTGCTCCTTTTGATTATTTCTCAGAGTTTCCTTCTCTCTGTTTACACTACTCCTATGTTCTTGCATATTACCTAAAATTTCCCACTATGACCCTTTAACATATTAATTATACTTATTTTAAGTTCCCTGCCTGGTAATTCCTAAATGTGTGCTATATCTTAGTGAGTCTAATTACAATACTTGCTTTTTCTTTATTGGCTGTTTTTTTGCTTGCCTTTTAAGTTTTTTGAAAGCTGCACATTATGTATTGAATAACAGGAACTGAGGTAAAAGACCATTAGTGTGAAATTTTATATTAATCTGGCTAGGAATTAGGTTGCATTTAATGTTTGCCTGTAGCTGTAGACACCAAAGACTTCAAATTACTCTAGTGTCCTTGTTTTGTGTCTTCTTTATTGTATCTGTCTGCCTTAAGAACTCCACCTTAGATAGAGTTTGCATTTGCACCATTTTCACTTGTAATCCACTGTTATACTGGAGCCTGTTGGTATGGTGGTAAGGTATGGGGGAGGGGAAGCATTCAATAATCTTATGATTAAATCTCAGTCTTTTAGCGGGCCCATTTCCCTTGACTATAACTTTCTCTTTTATTGGGACTGTATCCTTGTGCTATGAGTTTCACTAGTGTTTCTCAGCTTTTGTTGCCCTCCCTCTGGTGAGACAAAAAACCTAGAGGAAGTTAGAGTTGAGTACTCTTCCCCTAGGTGGAGCAAAACTCTGGTAAAGGTTTTTTGCTTGGAGTGTAAGCATTGTTATTAAGAAACCTCTTGGTATTGTATTTCTCAGAGGTTAATTTTGTCCTCTTCCAGTTTAATCTTGGAAATAATATCTTGCAGCTCTTCACTGTTGCAACCTGGAGGCATTCCTGGAGATAAAATGTGCAGAATTTTTGTCCTCAGCAATTTCTCATTTTATGCTAGTTTACACTCATCCTCCAGAAATTTGTCAAAGTTACTATTTAAGTGTTGCTACCAGTTTATGAGTCCAGTAGCATCTGCATGATGTAATTAGATGTTTTCTGTGACTATGTTTTCATGTGCCTCTGAGGGTTTCAGGGTGACAGTTTACCCTTCAAACTCAGTTCTTTGATGGGTCAAAGAAAAGTCCTTGATTTTTCATTTTTTCATCTTTTTCTTATTGTGAGGACAGGAGTGATAACTTCAAGCTCTTTACATGTTGGAGCTGAAACCGGGAGCCAGGAATTTATGTTTTGTTAGTAGCAAAGAATATCCTGGGAGTGAGATCTTATTTCTATGACTATTTCTTTGGTAAATGTGGTACATACCATAGGGGTTAGTATACTTTCTTGGCTACACATTCTCACCCTTGTGATTCATCAATGATTCCTTCATTAGTGCATCTCCTAAGGAGAATCTAGGCTAAGAGTATGATTGGGCCATGTATTAGAGGAGCCACAGGAAAGCTTCATCTTCTGGAGCAGCCCATTCTGCCCCTGCAGAAGTCCTAGCTAGAATAACACTGATGAGTTTATATAGTTCCAGCTCTACAAATAGGTGGGGATTATTAGGACTTTCCACAATTTCTATCTTGTCTTTTGAGATAAGATCTATTTGATGATGTCTGAGAGTAACAAGACTTTGCTGAATGTAATTCCAGCTGCTCAAAATGCTTCACAAACCCAGGTGACTTTGAATCATCCTCAGGAAAAATTTGAGTGGAATGGGGTCAGAAGCAAGACTGTAGTAAACTCTAGCAGGTTTTAACAGGAATTTATCTTTACTGATATCTATTGCACTGAACTAAAACATGCGATCTTCTTTTCTCCAACTTGGCTGGAGTTGATTGGTGGGAAGTTTACTGCTTCTCCAACATTGATTGCTTTCTTTGTTGATGCACCCTTATCCAGGATATTAGTTTTCTATCACTGTGTAATGATATTGCCACAAACAGTGGCTTAAAATAACATTGATTTAATATATCTCTGTTTTTGAGGTCAAGGAGTTTAGATACAATTTAGCTTGGTTCTCTGCTTAGAGTCTCACAAGGCTAAAACCAAAGTCTTGGACAGTGATGGATTCTCATTTCAAGGCTCAACTGGAGAAGGATCAATTTTAAAGTTTACGTGGTTCTGGCACAATTTAGTTCCCTGTGGTTGTAGAACAGAGTGTTTCAGTTTCTTGATGGCTATCAGTTGGAAGCTGCCCCTAATTCCCTGCTGCATGGGCCACCTGACATGGCAACTTGCTTCTTCAAAACAGGGACAGAATCTTCTCAAAAGACAAAGGTCACAGATATAATATAATATGATAATACTATAATAACAATAATAATATAATATAATGTAATCATTAAAGTGGCACCTATCACTTTCACCACATTCTATTGGTTAAAAATGCGTCACAGCCTTGCTCACACTTAAGTGAAGGAGTTACACAAAGCTATAAATATCAAGAGACAGAGATCACAGGCATCATCTTAGAGTCTGTCCACAACAAGTAGTTTTCTTTTTATGTAATGTTTACAGTCACTGGCTATACTTGGTAAAGTTGTAGACTGCTAAAAGTAAGACTCACAAAGAAATGGGATGCTTCTTTCACTCAATTTAATAATTGAAACATTAAAAAAAATGTTGACTACATATTAATAGTAATTACACATTTCTTAGCTATTGATTTACAAAATAAACAAGGACAAAAAGTCACTATAAAGTCATTAGCTATTTTTTTTTTTTTTTTTTCCGGTACGCGGGCCTCTCGCTGTTGTGGCCTCTCCCGTTGTGGAGCACAGGCTCCGGAAGCGCAGGCTCAGCGGCCATGGCTCACGGGCCCAGCCGCTCCGCGGCATGTGGGATCTTCCCAGACCGGGGCACGAACTCGTGTCCGCTGCATCGGCAGGCAGACTCTCAACCACTGCGCCACCAGGGAAGCTCTCATTAGCTCTTTTTAAGGGATATTTATTTTACTATTTAAAACAGAACATACATACATTTTGAAAATAATGACATATTCATGTACAAGCTAATGTTACTAATTTTACAAACCATGGTTGAAATATTTAAGAAACCTTTGTTATAATTTTGTTGATACTCAGGGAATATTTGTCTTTAACATGAAAACAATTCCCCTAGTGAACAATGGAGAAATTCCTTCCCAGAAAGATAACTGCTGAATAAAAAAGAAAACACTTTGAGTTTCAACTATAATATACACAATATAACACAAACAGTGGGGAAGATAGATATAATTCTCTTGAAGACTGCAAACAGTGAAAGAGATTATTGATGCAATAAAACTGAGAAAAATGCATAATTGTTTCCAATTGTAGTTTTTCAAATGTCACATGCATTGTGGGACTTAGGCAGAGGTTGAATGGTACAAAAGATGTTCACCAAAATGGTATTGCGTGGGTATTCCTAGCCAAAATTATCTTTGTTATTAGCTGGTACTTACACTTGATCATTACTTGCTGCTAGTTAAGCACCTAACAATGCAAAAGAATAAACAAAGCAGCAGCAAACCAGAAAAACTGAAGAAATCCACTTCAAATGGATTAACATAATTACTTTGGCCAGGAAATGACACCAAAGTGACAAAACACACTTGAAACATAGATGTTTTTGTAGCCCATTTTCTGCTTTTTCACACCTGTGTACTTTGTAACTGGCTCCATATGCTTAATCAAAAGAAATCTAACTGCCTCAATTTACTTTATACAAAAGTAGAACAGTAAATTATATGTTTAATTATAAACTTTCTAATTTGGGCAGCTATAATTAATAACTCAGGGAATTTCATAATAAGCCAAGAACAACTTTTTATTACTCCTGAGGTACCTGAAGAATACCAGCATTTCAGAGTCAGTCAGGTTCTATTAGTGCAGAAATCAAAATGCTTACCTGAAGCATTAATCATGGAACACCTCCAAGCCTAGAGACTTTTAATTATATATTCTGCATACCATCCACAAGAATTGTCTGCATCAGGGGAAAGGTAATAAATATTCTATCTTAAGTAGCAATGACAAGAGGGTATTTTTATTATTAGTTTTTTTGTAGTGAATGCCATCTTAAATTTCTGCAACCGTAGCAAGATATGGCCTCAAGTCTGGAATATGCAGAATTCCTCCCTTTAAATAATTTTTTTTCAGGAAATCAATGCCTTTTGAAATTGGAGTCTCATTTGTGTTTTCTAGTAGAATTGACAAGTGTGATGAGGAATGCCTCCAACCTAGATATCCAACTGTTTTTTTCTCTATGCATTCAGGATTACATTTTTAAAAGGAATCATATGTATATGTCACAAGGAGATAGTGACCATATAGTTTATTATCAAAATCTGGACATTTTAGCTATTC
Organism: Phocoena phocoena; assembly: GCF_963924675.1. Taxonomy (NCBI): domain Eukaryota; kingdom Metazoa; phylum Chordata; class Mammalia; order Artiodactyla; family Phocoenidae; genus Phocoena; species Phocoena phocoena. The sequence goes on along the minus strand of NC_089232.1, from coordinate 24,037,108 downwards.
CAGGACAACATGCATAAGTTGGGACTCTACTGAGGTCACCCTCCATATGAGAGAAAGCCAATTTAGTGCCTGGGCACAATCCATCAACGGATTAAGCATAGTATAACTTGGCTACTTTTGCATAAGTAGTACTATTTGCCATGGAAAGGCTTTGGCATAAAAAAGGATCTAGAGTTGAATCTCACATCTGTCACGTTACTAGCTAAGGGACTTCAGGCAAGTTATTTGATCTCTCTGAGTCTTAATTTCCTCATCATTAAAATGAAGACCCTTAATGTACTTTTGTAATTATTAATTCAGATGTAGTAATGATAAATAAAGCTTCTAGTATAGATAACATACTATATTCTCAACATTTGAGATTTGTTGTAATTATATATATGTAATATATATATTTATATATAAGAAAAATATATATTATATATAATACATATTATATATGTATGAGAAAAAGCATATTAAACATACTTTTGATAATCTTATTCACCCACCTAGAACCTAAGTAGTTTAGGCTCCTACTGAAAACATTAATCTTGATACATAGAAATAATATAATTTAAAAGGTAAGCTTCTATTGAATGATAGGTTTACTGATTATTCTGTAGTTGCATCTCTCCACCACCTCCCATTCCCTGCCTTTCTGCACCCTACTCTATGCCCTGGGAAGCTGACATATAGAAAGTATATCACCTGGGCTCCCTTACCTATGCCTTTCAATTAGTTTGGCCAATAAGTGTCACTAGCCAATGACTGGATGTCTGGAAAAGAAAGATTTCAGGGTATTTATTATTTTCCTCCCACTGTGGTGACTGTGGTTCTCAGTGGTTCTCAGACTTAAATATGCATTCGAATCACTTGGAGGGTTTGTTAAAATATAAATTTCCAGGTCTTGTCCCAAGAGTTTCTAATACAGTTGATATGTAGTGAAGCCCAAACCTTTGCATTTCTAATAATTTCTCAGGTAATGGTGGTACTGACCCAGAAACATCTATTTGACAATCAGTGCTCTGAGACAGCAGGTCCATACATCAGCCCCTCTTTCATGGCTACAGTGATCTCTAGTCTCAGATAATATTCACTCCTCTTTGGGCTTAGGGATCATGACAGCCCTCCTCTTTTCTATAACCTGGGTGGTGCTTCACCACCCACTAGTAGCCCCTTAATAGGGGACTTATCCGTGCTTTCAGAAATTACCCCTTCATTATATTATCTTTCATTAATGCATTTAAGTGTACCAATTTTTTCTTCCTGAACTCTGATACAGTGGATAAAGAAATAACTCCAATTAAAACATTAAAGCTTTTTTAGAATCACTGGAATTGCTGCATTTTAAACTTTTTTTCAATTATTTTAGAATTTATGTCACCTATATTTGTCATTTCCATCATTATTCAGACAATTTTTAAAATTCAAATCAGGTAGATTAATGGGTTTGAATCCATTGCATGTATACAGTCACAATAGAACATATAAATGAGACAAAACAATAACAGAAATGTGTTATCCTTGAGGCCTTCTGTATCAAATCTGTGCCATTTCTATGATAGTTAAAATTTGAACTCGAGTTGTTGTGATTTCATGTAATAAATTTTTAAAATAGAAATATCTCAGTTATTTAGTTTTGGTAAAAGTATAATTTCCAAAGAATGCTTTAAACACCTTTAATAGTTTAGAAGTTACTCAGCTCAGATAATTTATATTGTATTGCTGTTAAAAACTGCTGTAAATTTAGTATGATTTTCCACAATATTCTCTAAACCTACTAAATAATTGTGATTACAAATCTTTTGAAACTTCAAGATCAGTTTCATGTTTCTAAAAAGATGAGTTTTCAAATACCACTCCTCTTTTGTTTCTGGATTAAGAGGTTATCACCTGTGAGATTTTTCTTGTTCCAGGAAGAATGCTTTGCTGTTAAACAGGTTATTCTTAATTGGTCTCTAGTGGAACATTCCAGACAAAAATTGAGTAAAGTGGAAACAAGGAATAATTCTTTAGTTATAGTGAAGATATAAATAAGTTATCTAGAATTTTTTTTTTTAATGAGGCAAAAGGGGCAACGAGAATAACAGAGGTCAGCTGTGATAACTGTAGGAGTCAGAAGTCAGAAGGTTTACTAGGCATAAGGCCACCACAGGTCCTAACTTCACACCTAAGACTCTCGTGTCCTGTATGCCACTTTGTGGAACTTTGAAGAATGAGTCCCAGCCATCAAAATATGGTCTAAAAAAGCAATCTCACACTCTTTCAAAGTAATGTCAAAAGGTCTCTTCTTTCCCAAGTCTTGGATATAAACATTTCCTTCTGTTTAGAATTTCTGAGAGCAGCAAATGGTTCAGTGCTATATTATGTTAGGAAATACACAAAGATTTCTGAGGCAAAAGGAACATTGTAATGACTAGAAATCTGGAATTTATTTATTAATTAGGACAACAGAGTTTAAACATCAGTAGCAGACTGGTTACATATATCTGGAACTTTTAAGTAAACTCATAAATATATATGAGTTTGTTTAACTTGGAGAATATTATTAAGTTTAAAAACATATTGATCAATGGAATTGGCACTAGTACCAATCTTTTATTTGAGGTCTCTTTCTCTTAGAGGGATAATAATAACAGTGACATCAAAAATATGTTGCCTAAAATCCATAGTGAAGCATTATATCTCAATGACTAAATTAGTATTTATTATTTATTCTAAGGATCAGGAAAACAAAACAAATATATGAGTACACTATCATTTTACCCATCTCTTTGTGACTGATTTCAAAATTAATTGCACTGTGGTCAGAAAATGTAGTCTACTGAGACTTACCTTATGGTATAAGTCTATTTCATTCATGCTCCATGAGTGCTTGAAGAAAAATGCTTTGTATATTTGTTGAATGTGGAATTCAATATATGCTTATTGTCAGGCTTTTTAATTGTAATTTCATATTTTATTAGCTTTAATAACTTGGTCCTGCTAATTCTATCAATTCCTAAGAGGGATGTGTTAAAATTGCTCACTATTGCTTTTTAATTTCTCTTAGTAGTTCTCTCAACTTTTGTTTTAAATAGTTGGTGTTTGTCATTATGTCCAATTAATTTTGGTCATTTCTAAGTAACTTTTTAAAAATCACCAACTCCTCTCTTTCTCTCATATGCCATATCTTATCTATCAGCAAATCCTGTCTGATCAAACTTTATAATATGTACTAAATTTCACTATTTCTCACCACCATGACCATTGACTAACTTGTTGTAGCCACTACTGTGCTGTTTCTCTTAGATTACTTCAAATGCCCCCTACATATTCTGCTTTCATTCTTACACTCTTAGCTTCTCTTCTCAACAAAGATTTTCTAAGAGGCTACCAAGTCCTCCACAGTCAGGGCACCAACCCTTTGGAAAGTGACCCCACAGAGCAGCTCTATATTTGCATTCATAGAGGACCTTGAGTGTCAGTAATCCTGGAATTGTTTTCATGTCAGGTTCTTGGCTTGCAATTTCTGCACCAAGCTGACATAAATTTGGACCCATATCTATAGATGGTGAGGGCCTGGGGTTTTGATTAATTGGAGGGTACATTTTTCCCACCTAAAGAGCCCTAGTGAGATGGCAAACAATTTTGCTGCTCCTCAGGGATAATGAATTAATTTTTCTGTTTAAAATAAATTAATGGCATAGGGAATTATATTCAGTATCCTATAATTAACCATAATGAAAAACTATGAGAAATAATATATATGCATGTATATATATATGTATATATGTATATATATATATATATATATATATATATATATATAAAACTGAATCACTTTGCTGTACACCAGAAAGTAACACAACATTGCAAATCAAATATACTTCAATTAAAAATAGGTAGATAGATTGATAGATAGATAGAAATTTGAGTGCAGCATTTTATTAAGGGGTGTTAGTTTTCCTACTTCAGGTAGGTCTCAGTAAAGTCTTCAGCCCTAAACCCACAAGGGCTAGATTTATAACCAAATTCTTATTCTCTCATTTCCATAAAAATTTCTCAGTAGTATTCTTAGATGCCTTTGACTAGATTAGGATAAAATTTACAATTAATTTTCAGTGTTATTCTAATCAATTATTTAATCAATTTAAATCCTTTTTGCCGACCATTTTGTGCCTGGAGGTATATTAGACCATGAGGATTCTATAGTAAAATAAAACATACCTGTTCCTTGCCCTCATGAAACTTAAAGCATAATGGAAGAAACAAATAAATAAAGCAGTAAAATTACAAATCAAGATGAGTGGGTCAATGAGTGGGTCAATGTTATAAAGGAAATCATTTTGGGGAAGAAATAAAGCAAAACTGAAATAAAAAATCTGATTAGAGAAAACCTCTATGACTTTCAAGAAAAAAAAACAGAAGACAATTTCATTAGAAAGTGTGCCTGTTAACGGTTCTGAACCATTTATTAATGCTCTTTAAGATCAGAGGCTATGATGTTTGGAATCAATTAAGAAAATGCTTAGATTTTAATCTATATATTCGCTTACTCAATAGACCTCAGTCATTATATAGATTCAAATATACCTTAGGTTAAATGTTGCTTGTCAGATGTTAGAAGATACACCCAGAAAAATTCAAACCATTAAAAATCTCACAAATATTACATGGCTGGCAGATGACTTCTGTTGGGGAGATAGTATCTGTAATTTTTCCATGATATTCAAATTATTTTGAATAAATGTATTAATTGCTGAAAAATAATGATAGGGAAGGAGAAACTTGAAAGCATCTATTTTACTCAAAGATGATATTAAATATGATCTGATGTTGGTGTGATTAAAATATTTTTTCACCTTTCTTGAAAACTGATATACATGTTTTAAGGTAGCAGCTCTCAAATGTTTTTGACTAATAAATGTTATGTTATGTGTTTTATGTGTGATGCCTTTTAATAAAATGTATAGCCAAATTTTTCAGACACATACTTTAGGAAATTCTTCCCTATATTATATATCTTATGTTAGTATTATTTCATTCTTGTCATGATATTGGTTGTTCAGTTAAAAATACATTAAATATTATGAGAGTAAAACCAAACTTTTTTGAAGAATATTTCAAACAGTATGGTTTTAATTCTTAAAAAATCATTATTGGCTAATAAGTAGATGATCATATATTCTGATTTGTCTAGGATAGCCCCAATTTATCCTTCCCACTTTTACTCTCAAAAGAATCCTCTTTTTTGGATAAAATATTTTTTATCATACTATTGTAAAAAGAATGTTGCTTGCCATTATCAATAAACAAACGATATTGCAGCCATCAAGCCATCAGCCACTCCAGCCACCCCTTCCCACCCTGGCTGATGGTAGACGCTGAGGGCATTCAGGATAGAGAAAATAATTTACTGCCCCTAGATAGTTAAGGTGCATATCAAAGGAATGATTTCATTGAGTCCAGACTCTTGCATCTTCCCATACATAGAAAAGTGCTAAATTCATTAACGTGAGGTGTCCGGTTTTGAAACCGTTCGGTGGCATTTTGAAGGGCTCCAAGGAGCTCTGGTTCTTTATGTCTCAGCAGAGAAAGAATTCAACAAGTGGCAAAGTGATAGGTAAGAAGTGATTTATTAGAATAAGACGCTTGTGAGTCTCACAAGTTGGTGGGTGAGAGAGTGCCACACCCTGAGAATTTAATGGGCTGAAGTTTTATAATCAAAGGAAAAGTGGGGAGGGGGAAAAAAACACCTTCTTCCTTATTCTTGAGTAGATTTCACATTTCCATCATCAGTTCCTCCTTCATGTTGGGCAAGAGAGTTTTCTTGTCCCTACATGGTCAAGCTGGGACTGTCATGGCACTATGGAAAAATTATTTAAGGTCTCAGTACAATGAGGGTCTTTCATTTTGAAATGTCATGTTTCCATATTTTATTGATTTTTATGTGTGCAAAGAGCATGTCCTAGGGGTCATTAACTTACTGAGCTCTCTGGACAGGATGTGGGTCTCATGCCATCATTGTTTTATTGTTTTGGGGCATGTCTCAGGGTTCTGTTGCTAAGCAAGCCTGCTTGGTTTTGTGGTTAAACAAACCTGCTTTCTTGAGTAATCATTAACTTACAGAGGTCCCCCATATTTTTTTTTCTACTTACAATCCCCTAGTGGGATTGACTACTTAATCACCTACTTTGTCCCTTTACTCTGTCCTTATCAGTTTTTCTTTAACAGTAATCTTTTGATGTTACAACTACTGGTTTGTTTGCTTTTGAAAAAAAACTTCTTTATATCCTTGTTCCTCATTTACCTCTTGGAACAGCCCCTCAGAGCTATCTGATAGGCTGTTTTCTGGGCTTAAGTCCTCAGTATGTCCACCAAATAAAACATAATTCTTAACATTTAGCTTGTGTCTTTTTTTTTTTTTTTTCAGTTGACAGTTTTGATGACCAGTGGAGGGTCCAGAACAGACTTCTCTTCTTTGCCTGAAGTTTATGAAGATCTGGAGCCTGATACTAGCAGAGATCTCTTGTGCCCATCCCGCTCCTCAGTGAGTCCAGATGAATTTGTGTAAGTCTCTCCTGGTTCTCAGATCTCTCATTATTGGCTGATGATCCTAAGTTTTATTTGGTGGTGTTAAACTTCTCTCTGGAGGAGTAGATTATCCTTGAAACTTAGTTTCAAAAAGAGGGATGTAGGTTATCCTCAGTTGAAAGACATTGTAAGATTTTGCTCAGTTTAGACACTGAGTGTGTTATGCTCAGTTGAAAGACACTGGGGAGGTTTTTGCTCAGTTTGGGCACTGAGCAGGTTATCCTCAGTTGAAAGACTGGGAAGACTTTGCTCAGTTGAAAGACACTGAGTACGTTTGGACTGGGTTATTAGGTGGAAGACTGGCCTGTAATTTTTCCTTGAATTGGCTACTTTGATAGACTTTGTCGAAATAAAAGTGAAGACATCTTATAAGAGCTTTCAGATTCAAAGAAGGGACATCTACTCCTGGCTGGTAAAGTCTTTCTCAGACAACTGAGAAACTTGTAGGAGTGGTGGAAGCAAGTCCTCATTCTGTGCTGCCATCCCTATAGGGAAATTGACATACTTTAGTTAAAAATATGCTCTGTCAGGAACACACATAAGAGCTGGCCACTCTGATATGAGCACCCATGCTGGTTTTAGGCTACTGAGGGGAGAAAGAAATATGTAACAAGGCTGAAACAACTCTAAGATGAAACCTAGAGGAGTTGAGCTCACAAACAGCACATTGGCCCACCACACAATCTTCACTAGTGATTTTATCTCAACAAATCAACCTTGGAATGGGGAAACAATCTTTCAAAACAAAAGAAAAAGGAATGACAGATTGCCAGCCTCCAACTAATACCTCAGCCAGGTTTATGTATATAAAAAATTTACACTTACAAGTACTTACTTAATTGGGAATTAAAGGCAATCTCACTTTGAAAATAACTACGATTGTGCTCTTTCATTGTGTACACAGTTAAGTTGGAGAAAACTAATTTGATAAAACACCTTTTCAGAATTTTGGCCTTAAAGACACAGAAGCCTTCCTAGAGGAACTTGCATTTCTCTCCTCATGTTTGTGAGTTGTAAATGTTCTACCTGATCTTCTTAGGCATTGCATATGTGTGTATGTGTTTTGAGAACTTGATCTCTGCCATCCAAAATATACACATATGGTGTCCATTTGGCAGACAGTTGAATAGAGGGATTCTGAGCAGTCTTTTGTATGACTGTGCCAACTCTCAGGGGCTTTTTGCCATCTTAACCTTCATTGTATCAGCCTGTACAATGAAGGCCTTTACATTCTTAGACTATTTTTGGGAGCAAACTTTCTGATCTTGTTTGGATGACATCCTTTGCACTCTCTTCTGGAGAATGCCTCTTGCATCTTACTTGTTTGAATCACTATTAAGATATATCTCATTAATGGCCAGATGATGGATCCTCTAAATTGGAGAAATTTGTAAATTTTTAGAGAGTTCTCATGATAAACAGCTATTTTATTGGTACCTATTAAAAAATAAATTAAAATGTGGAAAATATATAAAATGATATAATGGTTAACCTAAGAACTCCTTTAATTTAAAACAAACTAAAAAATCAGTTTGGGTAACCTTATTTATAGTCTCTGCTTCCCGTCAATGGGTCTTACAGATGATAATAAAACATTAGCATATTAATGTTAATTAAGTTGATTAACAGGGAAGTAAGAAAAAAACTGAAGAGAAAGTCTAGAGATTTCACAAAAAGGTAGAAATTTTAAAGGGACTCATTCCAAATGGATAAAGAAATCTTTAGATGGTTATTTTAAAGTGGAATAAATAAAATGAATGTTAATGGGATTAAAACAAAGGTTTGGTAGAACACTACCTAGGCTTGGATGGACCAAAGGGACCCCCTATTGGTCTACAAAATTAAAGGGCCCAAACAAGTCCACTCTATTTATCCTCGTTTAAAATATATATATATATATTTAAAACATTATGTATATTTATATATATTTTAAAAATTATAAATATTTGTATATACTTAAAATATTGTATATATATATTTAAAATATTATATATATATGTATTTAAAATATTATATATGTGTATATATATATTTAAAAGGCTGGAAGAAAATTACACTGAAATACCTGACCAACAATTATTTGGGGCAATAGTTAGGCCAATTAATCAAGTTAAAAGATTGACAAATAAGCCTGATTCCTTTGGCTCAAACCTTCACTGGGGACCCCAGAGCATTTTATACAAAATAGATTAAACAGTCTGGGAATAAAAAGTAAGGAAAACCTTCTGGGACTCCTTGTAAGACCAAAACTTGTTGACTGGATTCTAGTGGAAACTATAGTTAAAGACATAAAAGTTGATGGAATTGAGATAAAAGTTTGCAAAAACTGGTATATTTAAATAGGCTTTATATAAGGTAGTTACATCTCTTTTGACTAATTATATTGTGGGATAGATCTTTCACTGGGGAATGCTTCCCCTGCTTGGCATTATAAAACAGGTCATATGAATCTGCCCCTCAGGAAATATTAATTAAACATACTAAAGGAAATCCATAGGGTTACCTGAGCCCATACAATATAAAGTAAAACTGAGAGCTAATTTTCAGTTAATAAAAATAAGAATAGAGATTTTGCTCTGGGTCTAACCTGTGCACTCAGAAAGAGGGACTATGTTGAAGGCCTATGCAAACCTTTGAAGGTATGAGAAATTAAACCCTAAAATTCTAGAACATGGAACTCTTAATTTTTTATTTAGTTGAAAATCTTTCACTGACATGAAAGGCAAATTAAAGAAAGAGTAGTTGGGCAAATCAATCCTTTAATATCATTTAGGTGGCACACTGGTCCTTTGGAGAATTAAAGGCAACTGTCTTTGTCTTGTAAATGTCTACAAATAGTGAACACCTGTACACTGTTGGTAGGAATGTAAACTGGTGCAGCCACAATGGAAAACCTCCACTATGGATGTTCTTCCAAAGACTAAAAACAGAACTACCATATCATCCAGCAATTCTGCTCTTGGGTATATAGCTCAAAAATTCCAAAAACAAAAACAGTGACTCGAAAAGACACATGCACCCCAATCTTCATAGAAGCTTTATTTACAACAGCCAAGACATGGAAGTAACCCAATTGTCCATCAACAGATGAATGGATAAAGATGTGGCATATATATACAGTGGAATAGTACTCAGCCATATAAAAGAATGAAATTCTGCTATTTGCAACAATGTGGTTGGACCTAGAGAGTATTATGCTTTGTGAAATAAGTCAGAGAGGGAAAGACTAATACTGTATGTTATCACCTATATGTGGAATCTAAAAATAAGACAAACAAATGTACATAACAAAACAGATAAAAAAAATAATAAAAAGCTTTGCAGTGGAAAAAAAATGTCTACAAATCAGAAATGTGTATACAGCTCACAGTGACCTACGACTGAGCATAATTAGTTCAATTAGGTAAAATCTGAAACCAAGGTCAAAAAAAGGAGAAAAAGTCCTTTTTAAACTCAAACCACTGGAAAGGCTCCCTCACCCAAAGTCTGATTCAGAGCCTCCTTAAGGGTTTATTAAGGACAAATACAAATCTTAAAAGTCTTTTCCACAAATAGCAAAGCCTCAGTCCCTTGAGCAAACAAATTTAACTTATACAAACTGTTACTTATAAACTAGTAAGTTTATATTGTAATACCTGATTAATAACTAAGTTCTTAAAGTGAAGCTTTGAGATCTCTAGTTTTGTCTGTTTATACATCTGTGTGTACATTATATTGAGATGCCTCTACCTCTGGAAAATATTATCAAAATTAAGTTTATAAAAGAACTCAATTTAATTGACTTAAAACTAAGCACTTACAAACTAAATATTTCTAAATATAAAAGAAACTGGCCAGAATGAATTTCAGGTTCATGTGATCTAGGAAATATTTAATATTAAATTACTACCTGGTATTAAAGCTAGCTTAAGCTTGTTAAGTTATACAATACAGACATATCTTACTTTTATTGTACCTTGGTTGATTGAAGGTCTATAAATTCATGTTATTTCTATTATAGAGTTTGTCAGAAAAAAAACTCAATATGGTAATAGTTTCATAAGTTATAAAATAGAAATAAACAGCACTCCTTGTGAGAGCACCAGAATCACAACTAACTGGGAACAATCATTGAGAGGAATACATGGGAACTCACCAAAAAAGATATCCCACATCCAAAGACATAGGAGAAGCCACAATGAGACAGTAGGAGGAGCACAATCACAATAATATCAAAGCCCATAACTGCTGGGTGGGTGACTCACAAACTGGAGAACAATTATACCACAGAAATCCACCCACTAGAGTGAAGGTTCTGAACCATAACTCAGGTTTCCCAACCTGGGGGTCTGACAACAGGAGGCGGAATTCCCAGAGAATCAGACTTTGAACACTAGTGGGATTTCATTGCAGGACTTTGACAGGACTGGGGGAAACGGACTCCACTCTTGGAGGGCACACACAAAGTAATGTGCTTGTAAGGACCCAGGAGGAAGGAGCAGTGACCCCATAGGAGGCTGAACCAGACCTACCTGCTAGTGTTGGAAGGATTTCCTGCAGAGGCGTGGGGTGACTGTGGCTGACATGAGGGCTACCAGAGTCCTCCATTAGTGCCACAAAAGAGCCTGTAGCTTCCAGTGCTGGGTCGCCTCAAGCCAAAAAACCAACAGGGAGCGAACTCAGCCCCACACATCAGCAGACAAGCAGATTAAAGTTTTATTGATCTCTGCCCACAGAGCAACACCCAGCTTTACCCACCACCACTCCCTCCCATCAGGGAGCTTGAACAAGCCTCTTAAATAGCTTCATCCAGCAAAAGACAGACAGCAGAAGCAAGAAGAAATACATCCCTGAAGCCTGTGGAATGAAAACCACATTCACATAAAGATAGACAAAATTAAAAGGCATAGGACTATATAACAGATGAAGGAACAAGATAAAACCCTAGAAAAACAACTAAAAGAAGTGGAGATCAGCAAGAACTCAGAAAAAGAATTCAGAATAATGATTCGGAAGATGATCCAAGACCTTGAAAATAGAATGGAGGCAAAGATCGAGAAGATGCAAGAAATGTTTAAAAAAGACCTAGAAGAATTAAAGAACAAAAAAACAGAGATGAATAATACAATAACTGAAATGAAAACTACAGTAGAAGGAATCAATAGCAGAATAACTGAAGCAGAAGAATGGATAAGTGACCTGGAAGACAGAATGGTGGAATTCACTGCTGCAAAACAGAATAAAGAAAAAAGAATGAAAATAAATGACAGCATAAGAGACCTCTGTGACAACATTAACCACAACAACATTCACATTATATGGGTCCCAGAAAGAGAAGAGAGGGAGAAAGGACCAGAGAAAACATTTGAAGAGATTATAGTCACAAACTTCCCTAACCTGGGAAAGGAAATAGACACCCAAGTCCAGGAAGTGCAGTGAGTCCCATATAGGATAAAACCAAGGAGAAACATGCCTAGACACATAGTAATCAAATTGGCAAAAATTAAAGACAAAGAAAAAATATTGAAGGCAGCAAGGGAAAAATGACAAATAACATACAAGAGAACTCCCACAAGGTTAACAACTGATTTCTCAGCAGAAACTCTACAAACCAGAAGGGAGTGGCATGATATACTTAAAGTGATGAAAGAAAGAACCTACAACCAAGATTACTCTATCCAGCAAGGATCTCATTCAGATTCAATGGAGAAATCAAAAGCTTTACAGACAAGCAAAAGCTAAGAGAATTCAGCACCACCAAACCAACTCTACAACAAATGCTAAAGGAACTTCTCTAAGTGGGAAACATAAGAGAAGAAAAGGATCTACAAAAACAAACCCAAAGTTATTAGGAAAATGGTCATAGAAAAATATGTATCAATCATTACCTTAAATGTGAATGGATTAAATGCTACAACCAAAAGACACAGACTTGCTGAATGGATACAAAAACAAGACCCACATATATGCTGTCTACAAGAGACCCACTTCAGACCTCGGGACACATACAGACTGAAAGTGAGGGGATGGAAAAAGATATTCCATGCAAATGGAAATCAAAAGAAAGCTGGAGTAGCAATACTCATATCAGATAAAATAGACATTAAAATAAAGAATGTTACAAGAGACAAGGAAGGACACTACATAATGATCAAGGGATCAATCCAATAAGAAGATAAAAGAATTATATATATATATATATATATATATATATATATATATATATATATATATGCACCGAACATAAGACCACCTCAATACATAAGGCAACTGCTAACAGCTGTAAAAGAGGAAATCAACAATAACACAATAATAGTGGGGGACTTTAACACCTCACATAGACCAATGGACAGATCATCCAAAATGAAAATAAATATGGAAACAGAAGCTTTAAATGACACAAAAGATGAGATAGATTTAATTGATATTTCTAGCACATTGCATCAAAAACAGCAGATTACACATTCTTCTCAAGTACACATGGAACATTCTCCAGGATAGATCACATCTTGGGTCACAAATCAAGCCTTAGAAAATTTAAGAAAATTGAAATCACATCAAGCATTTTTTTTCTGAGCACAATGCTATGAAATTAGAAATGAATTACAGAAGAAAAAACGTAAAAAACACAAACACACGGAGATTAACAATACATTACTAAATAACTAAGAGATCACTAAAGAAATCAAAGAGGAAATTAAAAAATACTTAGAGGTAAATGACAATGGAAACACGATGATACGAAACCTATGGAATGCAGCAAAAGCAGTTCTAACAGGGAAGTTTATAACTATATAAGACTACCTCAAGAAACAAGAAAAATCTCAAATAAACAATCGAACCTTACACCTAAAGGAGCTAGAGAAAGAAGAAGAAACAAAAACCAAACTTAGCAGAAGGAAAGAAATCATAAAGATCAGAGCAGAAATAAATGAAACAGAAACAAAGAAAACAATAACAAAGATCAATAAAACTAAAAGCTGGTACTTTGAGAGGATAAGCAAAATTGATAAACCATTAGCCAGACACATCAAGAAAAAGAGGGAGAGGACTCCAAGCAATAAAATTAGAAATGAAAAAGGGGAGGTCACAAGAGACACCACAGAAATACAAAGCATCCAGGGACTGCCACAAGCAACTCTATGCCAATGAAATGGACAACCTGGAAGAAATGGACAAATCCTTAGAAAAGTATAACCTTCCAAGACTGAACCAGGATGAAACATAAAATATGAACAGACCAATCACAAGTAATGAAATTGAAACTGTGATTTTAAATCTTCCAACAAACTAAAGTGCAGGACCAGGTGACTTCACAGGTGAATTCTATCAAACATTTAGAGAAGAGCAAACACTCATCCTTCTCAAACTCTTCCAAAAAATTGTAGAGGAAGGAACACTCCCAAACTCATTCTATGAGACCACAATTACCCTGACACCAAAGCCAGACAAAGATACTACAAAAAAAGAAAACTACAGGCCAATATCACTGATGAATATAGATGCAGAAATCCTCAAGAATATATTAGCAAACAGAATCCAACAGCACATTAAAAAGATCATACACCATGATCAAGTGGGATTTATCCCAGGGATGCAAGGATTCTTCAATATATGCAAATCAATCAAGTGATACACCATATTAACAAATTGAAGAATAAAAATCATATGATCATCTCAAGAGATGCAGAAAAAGCTTTTGACAAAATTCAACACCCATTGATGAAAAAAAACCCTACAGAAAGTAGGCATACAGGGAACCTACCTCAACATAATAAAGGCCATATATGACAAACCCACAGCAAACATCATTCTCAATGGTGAAAAACTGACAGCATTTCCTCTAAGATCAGGAACAAGACAAGGATGTTCACTCTCACTGCTATTATTCAACATAGCTTTGGAAGTCCTAGCCATGGCAATCAGAGAAGAAAAAAAAAAACCCAAAAACGGACACAAAATGGAAAAGAAGAAGGAAAACTGTCAATGTTTGCAGATAACATGATACTATACATAGAGAATCCTAAAGATGCCACCAGAAAACTACTAGAGCTAATCAATGAATTTCGTAAAGTTACAGGATACAAAATTAATGCACAGAAATCTCATGCATTCTTATACACTAATGATGAAAAATCTTGAAGAGAAATTAAGGAAACTCTCCCATTTACCTTTGCCACAAAAAGAATAAAATACCTAGCAATAAACCTTCCTAGGGAGACAAAAGACCTGTATGCAGAAAACTATAAGACACTGGTGAAAAAAATTAAAGGTGATACCAAGAGATGGAGAGATATACCATGTTCTTGGATTGGAAGAATCAATATTGTGAAAATGACTATACTACCCAAAGCAGTCTACAGATTCAATGCAATCCCTATCAAATTACCAGTGTTATTTTTTATGGAACTAGAACAAAGAATATTCAAATTTGTATGGAGAAACAAAAGACCGCGGATAGCCAAAGCAGTCTTGAGGGAAAAAAATGGAGCAGGAGGAATCAGGCTCCCTGACTTCAGACTATACTACAAAGCTACAGTAATGAAGACAATATGGTACTGGAACAAAAACAGAAACATAGAACAATGGAACAAGATAGAAAGCCCAGAGGTAAACCCATGCACCTATAGTCAACTAATCTATGACAAGGGAGGCAAGAATGTACAATGGAGAAAAGACAGTCTCTTCAACAAGTGGTGCTGAGAAAACTGGACAGCTCCTTGTAAAAGAATGAAATTAGAACACCCCCTAACACCATGCACAAAAATAAACTCTAAATGGATTAGAAACCTAATTGCAAGAGCGGACACTATGAAACGTTTAGAGGAAATATAGGAAGAACACTCTTTGACATAAATCACAGAAAGATCTTTTTTTATTCACCTCATAGAGTAATAGAAATAAAAACAAAAATAAACAAATGGGACCTAATGAAACTAAAAAAAAAACTTTTGCACAGCAACGGAAACCATAAACAAGATGAAAAGGCAACCCTCAGAATGGGAGAAAATATTTGCTAATGAATCAACAGACAAATGATTAATCTCCCAAATATATAAACAGCTCATGCAGCTCAATATTAAAGAAATAAACAAACGAATCCAAAAATGTCCAGAAGACCTAAATAGAGATTTCTCCAAAGAAGACATACAGATGGTCAAGAAGCACATGAAAATGTGCTCAACATCACTAATTACTAGAGAAATGCAAATCAAAATTACAATGAGGTATCACCTCACACCAGTTAGAATGGGCATCATTAGAAAATCTACAAACAACAGATGCTGGAGAGGGTGTGGAAATGGGAACCCTCTTGCACTGTTGGTGGGAATGTAGATTGATACAGCCACTATGGAGAACAGTATGGAGGTTTCCTAAAAAACTAAAAATAGAAACACCATATGATCCATCAATCCCACTCCTGGGCATATATCCAGAGAAAACCATAATTCAAAATGCACATACACCCCATTGTTCATTGCAGCACTATTTACAATAACCAGGTCATGGAAGCAACCTAAAGGTTCATCTACAGATGAATGGATAAAGAAGATGTGGTACATATATACAGTGGAATATTACTCAGCTATAAAAGGAAGGAAATTGGGTCTTTGTTGAGACATGGATGGATCTTGTGACTGTCATAGAGAGTGAAGTAAGTCAGAAAGAGAAAAAAACATTGTATATTAATACATGTATGTGGAACCTAGAATAATGATACAGATGAACCAGTTTGCAGGGCAGAATTTGAAACACAGATGTAGAGAAGAAACGTATGGACACCAAAGAGGTAAAGCCATGGGGGTTGGGTGGGATGTGGTGTGATGAATTGGGTGATTGGGATTGACATGTATACACTGATGTGTATAAAATAGCTGACTAATAAGAACCTGCTGTTTAAAAATTAAATTAAATTAAATTAAAAAAAACTAATACTCAATTTTCTTTGGGTTATTTGTATAGAAATATGTTAATGTAAATGCTTCAGATATTACATGAAATTCCTAAAAATCTTATATGTTCTCATATAATGTTATAAGTCATAATTCTATTTATTATTTTAAAATGTATATCTCAGAAATAGCTAAATTTCCTTGTCAGTTGCATTATTATGAACTTTCATCAAGTCTTTTACTGTGGTCATTTTTAAGTCTTTTGTCACTTACAGACAGTTCTGAGTGTACTCTGATGCTTTTGCAAAAATGTTCCTATATAAGTGTTTTATCTTCAGGGAATTCATGGAAAAGACTCTGACAATTGCAGGTTTCTGGTAACTGACTATACTGCTGAAGTGAATGAATAAGCATATTCAGAACTCTAATGGGAAACAGTTGAATTCATAAAAGTGCTAACAAAAGATCAAGATGAAAAAAAAATAATTACATGAGACTGAGTGAACTGGTGAGGGTGATTATAATTTTTGTGACTTTCTGTTTCAAATGTTCTTGGTTCTTCTGTGCTTTGTTTATCCAGATTTAAGAAAATCTTTTCTCTTCTCTCTTAAGCTATCAGTAATTTGCTGACATACACCTTTGTGAACAAAGATGAAACATTTACCTTTATCTCCCTATCTGATCCCTCCAGAATTTGGAAACTCTTAGTGAGCATTCTAATTTCTGTGGCAATACATTTATTTTCATAAGTTCAAAAAAACAAAGAAATAAATAGAAAAAAAGAATATATAAAGAACTCTGATAACTCAACAATAAAAAGACAAATAATCTAATTTAAAAATGAGCAAAGATTATCAATAGACATTTCTTCAAAAAGATAGACAAATGTCCAATAAGCCCAAGAAAAGATGCTCAAAATCATTAGCTGTCAAATCAAAACCACAATGACACAAAATAGCCAAAACAGTCTTGACAGAAAAGAACAAAGTTGGAAGACTCATATTTCTTAATCTCTAAACTTTCTGCACAGTTACAGTTGTAGAGACAGATGTACTGAGAATGGCTTAAGGATAGACATACGAATCAATGGAAGAGAATTCAGAGTCCACAAATAAACCCATATATCTGTGGTCAACTGATTTTCAACAAGAGTACCAAGACAATATAATGGAGAAAGAATAGTCTTTTCAACAAATGGTGTTAGGACAAATGGGTATTCACCTGCAAAATAATTACCTCACACTCTATACAAAAATTAATTGAAAATGAAATAAAGCCCTAAATATGAGCTAAAACTGTAAAACTCTTAGAAGAAAACATAGGCAAACATAAATGTAAATGTTTATGATCTTGGATTAGGTACTGATTTCCTAGATATTACCCCAAAAGCACAAGGAAATGCAAATCAGAATCACTTTTAATAAGATACCACTTCACACCCACTAGGATAGCTATAGCTTAAAAAAGACAAAAAATAGTAAGTGTTGGTGAGAATGTAGAGAAATTGGAATCCTCAAGACAAAAAAAAAATAATACATTTGATGAGGATGTAGAGAAATTGGAATACTCAGAAATGATCCAGTTTCTTTGGAAAACAATCTAGCAGTTCCTCAAAAGATTAAGCATAGGTGTTACCATATAACCCAGCAATTCCACTCCTAAATATATATCCAAGAGAAATGAAAACCTACATCCACACAAAACTTACCAAAAAATGTTCATAACAGCATTATTCATAATAGAAAAAGGGGAAATAACCCAAATTTATTCATTCATCTGTCCATCAAATGATGAATGGGTGAATAAAGTGTAGTATGGTCCATAAAATGGAATATTATTTGGCAATAAAAAAGAGTGGTGTACTGATAAATACTACATCATGAATGATCTTTGAAAACATGCTAAATGAAAAAAGCCAGTCACAAAAGACCACATACTATATGATTCCATTTACATGAAATGTCCAGAATAGACAAGTCTGTAGAGACAGGAAGTAGGTTGGTAGTTGCCCAGGGCTAGTTGGAGGGATTGAGGGAAATGTGGACTGACTGGAAATATGTACATGGTTTCTTCTGGGAGGTGGTGAAAATCTAAAATCCATTGTGGTAATGCCTTGCACAACTCAATGAATGTATTAAAAACCACTGAATTGAGTATTTTAAGTGGGTGAATTTTGTGATATATGTGTTATATTTCAATAAAACTCTTATGTTTTTTTAAAAAGCACACTTGAACCATCAATAGTAGATTAAATGATACACAGGAATGGATCAGAATAGTGGAAAACAGAGCAGTGGAAATCAACCAAGCTGGACAACAATAACAAAATTGTTAAAAATGAATATAGTTAAAGAGACCTCTAGAACAATATCAAGCATACTGACATTCACCATTATAAGGTCCCTGAAGGACAAAAGAGAAAGAGGCAGATAATTTACTTGAAGAAATGATAGCTGAAAACTTCCCTAACCTAAGAAAGGAAAAATAATCCAGGTCAAGGAAGCAAAGAGTCTGAAAAAAGATTAACCCAAAGAGGTCCACACCAAGACATAATTAAAATGGCAAAAATTAAAGAGAGAACCTTAAAAACAGCAAGATAAAATCCACTAGTTACTTACAAGGGAACTCCCATAAGACTGTCAGAAGAATTTTCAGCAGTAATTTGCAGGCCAGGAAGAAGATGCATGATATACTCAAAGTGATGAAAGGATATAAAATCCAAGAATACTCTACTCAGCAAGGCTATCTTTCACTTTGAAGGAGACATAAAGAGTTTTGCAGACAAACAAAAGCTAAACCAGCTTTACCACTAAACCAGCTTTACCATAAAAATTAAAGGGAATTTTCTAAGTGGAAAAGAAAGGGCCATGCCTAGAAATACAAAAATTATGAAAGAAAAATATAACTGGTAAAAGAAAACATACAGGTAATGTAGATAAAACACTTTAAGTTAGTAGGAAGGATAAAAGACAAAGTAGTAAAATTGTCTATATCCACAATAAGTAGTTGAAGGATACAAAAAACCAAAAGATGCAAATATGACATCAAAAAAATTAAACCATGGAAATTGGGGGAAAAAGTGGGGTGGTTAAATTGTGCTCAGAATTAAAAGAATATCAACTTACAATAAGATAGTATCAAATTACTATCTATCTATCTACCTATCTATCTATCTATCTATCTATAATACAGCTGATTGACTTTACAGACTGAAGCCTTTTCTGAGTCTTATACACGGGTATATATTTGGTATTATTCTTTTGAATTCTTTTCAGCTTATAAAACTATATACAGTTATTTCTAAAGCACAGATTAAATAACTTCTACATATTTTTAGGTAATCACAATTCTCTGTTATACTGATAATGTTCTCACTAAACATAATATGTAAAAACATTGTTTATTCTTAGCCATAGCATGCATACATCGATCAGTTCCATTCTGATATTCTTTTTTTCTTTATAATTCATGTGATAACTATCTATAAATAAAAACAAATATGCTTTAAAAACACACACACACATATATGTTATTTTACATGAACCTCATGGTAACCACAAAGCAAGATCCAATAATTGATACACACACACACACACACACACACACACACAAAGAAAGATATTTAAACATAACACAGATAGACATCAAATGACAAGCAAAAGAAGAAGAAAGAAGCAAAAGGGAACTACAAAAATAACCCCCAAACAATTAACAAAATGGCATAAGTAAATAACTATCAATAATTACATTAAATGTAAATAGACTCAATATGTTACAATCAAAAGACATAGAGTGGTTAAATGGATTTTAAAAAAAGATCCACATATATACTGCCTTCAAGAGACTCAGGTCACATCTAAAGACACACAAAGACTGAGAATGAGAGAATAGAAAAATGTGTTCCATGCAAAAGGAAATAAAAAGAAAGCTATGGTAACAATACTCATGTCAGACAAAATGACTTGAAAACAAAGATTGTAGCAAGAGTAAAAGAAGAGAGTACATAATAATAAATGAATTGATCCAACAGAAGATATAACAATTGTAAATATGTCTTCACAAAACATAGGAGCATCTGACCACATAAAGCAAATATTAACAAATATAAAGGGAGAAATTACAAGGAATAGCTGCAGACTTTAACACCCCACTTAAGTGAATGGACAAATCATCCAGACAGAAAATCAAAACAAAAACATTGTCCTTAAAGGAACATTAGATAAGTTGGACTTAATATATGTATACAGAAAACTACATCCCAAAGCAACAGAAAACATATTCTTTTCAAGTACACATGGAACAGGAACATTCTCCAGGATAGATCACATGCTAGACCTCAAAACAAGTCTCAATAAATTTAAGAATATTGAAATCATATGGAGCATCATTTCCAACCCAAAATGTATGAAATTAAAGATCAAGTACAGGAAAAACAAAACTGCAAAAACACAAAGACGTGGAAGCTAAACAATATGCTACTAAATAACAAATGGTTCATTAAAGAAATCAAAGAGGGAATTAGAAAATACCTGTAGACAAATAAAAATGGAAACACAAAGATCCAAAATCTATGGGATGATGCAAAAACAATTTTAAGAGAAAAGATTATAGGGATTCAAGCCTATTTCAGGAAATAAGAAAAAAATCAAACAATTTAACATTACAACTAAAGGAAATAGGAAAAGAAGAACAAACAAAATCCAAAGTTAGTTAAAAGAAAGAAATAATAAAAATCAGAGCAGAAATAAAGAAAACTGGAGGAAAAAGAATAGAGAGAGCAATAAAATTAAGAGCAATTTCTTTGAAAGGATAAACAAAATGATAAATATTTAGCTAGACTCATCTAGAAAAAAAGAGATGGCCCTAATAAATAATAACAAAATTGAAAGATAAGGTACAACTAATACCACAGAAATACAAAGGATCATAAGAGATTACTACAAACAGTTATGCATCAATAAATAGACAACCAGAAGAAATGGATAAATTCCTAGAAATATACAATCTCCAAAACAGAATCAAGAGAAAATAGAAAATATAATCAGACTGGTAATGAAATTGATTCAATAAAACAAGAACTGTGAACAAACAAAAGTTCATGACCAGACACCTTCACACATAAATTTAACCAAATATTTAAGGAAGAGTTAATGCATACCTTTCTCAAATTATTCCAAAATATTGAAAAAGGACTACACCTGAACTCATTCTACAAGGCCAGCACCATGATACTAAAACCAAAGACACCATTACAAAAAGAAAATTAGATGTCAATATCACTGATGAACTTAAATGCAAACGTCCTCAACAAAATGCTAGCAAACCAAATTCAACAATACATTAAAATCCCACACCATGATCAAGTGGATTCCAGGGATTTATGTTTCAATATCCATAAATCAACCATGTGACACAGTACATTAACAAATTGAAGAATAAAAATCATACGATCATCTCAATAGATGCATAAAATCTATGGACAAAATTCAGCATGCTTTTATGATAAAAACTCTCAACAAAGTGACTATAGAGGAAACATACCTCAACTTAATAAAGGCCAAATATGACAAACCCACTGTCAATATCATTCTCAATGATTTAAGCTGAAAGCATTTTCTCTAAGATCAGGAGCAAGATAAGATGCTCACTCTTGCTACTTTCATTCAACATATTGTTGGAAGTACTAGCCAATGCAACCAGACAAGAAAAATAAATAAAAGGAATCCAAGTTGGAAAGAAAAAAGTAAAACTCTCACTATTTGCAGATGGCATCATACTATACGTACAAAATCCTAAAGACACCACTAAAAAACTATTACAACTCATCAATGAACCCAGTAAAGTTGCAGGGTACAAAATTAATATACAGAAATCTTACATTTCTATATACTAAAAAATAACTAACAAAAGAGAAATTAAGAAAATAATCTCATTTACAATAACATCCAAAAGAATAACATACCTAATAATAAATCAAACTAAGGAGATGAAAGAACTGTACTTAGAAAATTATAAGACACTGATGAAAGAAAGTGAAGATGAACCCTAACAAATGGAAAGATATACTGTGTTCATGGATGGGAAGAATTAATATTGTTAAAATAACCGTACTACCCAAGGCAATCTATGGATTCAAGGCAATACCTATAAAAATACCCATGACATTTTGCAGGAAATATAACAAAGAATTCTAATATATGTATGGAAACACAAAAGACACCAAATAGCCAAAACACACTTAGGAAAGAATAGAGCTGAAGGTATCACATTCCCTGATGTCAAATTATACTACAAAGCTACAATCATCAATAGTATGGTACTGGAACAAAAACAGACACATAGATCAGTGGAACAGAATAGACAGCCCAGAAATAATCCCATGTTTATATGGTTAATTAATATACTATAAAGGAGGCAAGACTATACAATGGAGTAAAGACAGCCTCTTCAATAAATGGTGTTGGGACAACTGGAAAGCTACATGATCAAGAATCAATCTCAAGTACACTCTCATACCATATATAAAAGTTAAACTCAAGGGCTTCCCTGGTGGCACGGTGGTTGAGAGTCCGCCTGCTGATGCAGGGGACATGGGTTCGTGCCCCAGTCCAGGAAGATCTCACATGTCGCAGAGTGGCTGGGCCCATGAGCCATGGCTGCTGAGCCTGCATGTCCAGAGCCTGTGCTCCACAGTGGGAGAGGCCACAACAGTGAGAGGCCCATGTACCACACAAAAAAAAAAGAAAAGATGTATTAAAGACTTAAATGTAAGACCTGAGAGCATAAAATTTCGAAAAGAAAAGATAGGCAGTATGTTCTTTGACATTGGCTTTAGCAATATTTTGGGGAATATGTCTCCTCAAAGAGGCAAAGGCAATGTAACCAAAAATAAAGAAATGAGACTACATCAAACATTTTAGCTTTTTCACAGTGATAAAAACTAACAACAAAATGAAAAGACTGCCTATAGAATGGGAGAAGATATTTGCAAATGATATATATGACAAGGCATTAATATCAAAGATACACAAAGACTCATACAATACAATAGCAAAAAAAAAAAAAAGATTAAAAATGGGCAGACAACTTGAATAGACATTTTCCCAAATAACACATACAGTTGCCCAACAGACATACAAAAAGATGCTCAACATTACTAATCATCAAAGAAATGGAAGTTGAAACCTCAAGATGGTATTATCTTACACCTGTCAGAATAGCTATTATAAAAAAAGACAACAAACAAGTGTTGGTGAGGATTGGGGAAAAGGGAATCTTTGTACACTTCTGGTGGACAATAAATGGTGCAACCTCTATGGAAAACAGTGTGAAGATTCCTCAAAAAATTAATAATGAAACCACTAGTGATGTAGCAGTTCCATTCCTGAGTATTTAACTGAAGAAATAAAAAACATTAATTTGAAAAGAAATGTGAACCCCTATTCTCATTACAGCATCATTTACAATAGCCAAGATATGTGAGCAACCCAAGTGTCCATGGATAATGGAATGGGTATAGAAGATGTATATATATATATATATATATATATATATATATATATATATATATATATATATACATATCTATATATATACAATAGGATAGTACTCAGACATACAAAAATGAAATCTTTCCATTTGCGATATGGATAGACCTAGAGAGTATTATGCTAAGTGAAATAAGCCAAACAGAAAAACAAATACTGCATGGTTTCACTTATACATGGAATATGAAAAAGAAAACAATTGAAAAAACATAGCAAAATATAAAGAGTCCTAAATACAGAGAACAAACATGTGGCTGCGAGAGGGGAGGTGTGTGGAGGGATGCATGGGGAATATAGTCAATAATAATATTTTGTATAGTAACAGATGATTTATGGAGGTGATCATTTTGAAATGTATATTGAATCACTATGTTGTGCACTGGGAACTAACATGACATTGTAAGTCAATTATACTTCAGAAAGAAGTAAACAAACAAACTCATGGAAAAAGAGATCAGATTTGTTACCAGAGATGGGGGTGGGGCAATTAGATGAAGGTAGACAAAAAATACAAAATCCCAGTTATAAGATAAATGAGTACTAGGAATGAAATTTACAATGTGATAAATATAATGAACACTTCTGTGTGTTATACATGAAAGTTGTTAAGAGAGTAAATGCTAAGTGTTCTCACTATAAGAAGAAATACATATTTTTCTCTTAATTTGTAACTGTATGAAATGTTGGATGTTTGCTAAACTCATTGTGATAATCATTTAATGATGTATGTTAGTCAAATCATTATGCTGTACACCTTAAATGTAAGCAATATGGTATGTCAACTATATCTCCATAAAACCAAAAAGAAAAAAAATGCATGTACACACTACTATATATAAAATATATAACTAACAAGGACCTACTGTATAGCACAGGAAACTCTACTCAATACTCTATAATGGCTTATATGAGAAAAGAATCTAAAAAACAGTGGATATATGTATATGTGTAACTGTTTCACTTTTTTGTACACCTGAAACTAATACAACATTGTAAATCAACTATATTCCAATAAAAATTTTACAAATAAAAAAAAATAGAAGCCAAACACACACACAATTAAAAATAAAAAATTAACTAAATGCCAAAATAAAATGTATATAAAAGCTGGACCTTAACTTGTCAATTCTTTATTGAAAGTTAAATAAGAGGACTAAGGTCTTTCTAGTTTACCATGATTTTTAAAATATAAATTAAATTATTCTATTTTCCAATCTCTAATGATAAACACAGTGATGCATTCAATTATAGTCTCTCAGTTATTATAATAAAAATCTTAGACAAAAAAGAAGAAACAACTTTTGAAAATAAAAAAGTTCAGAATTTTAAAATAATTTTTATTTGTGAGCATTAAGACTCTATTGTGGAGGAAACTTACACAAGCCTCTTAGGTAGCCTCATCCACCAGAGGACAGACAGCAGAAGCAAGAAGAACTACAATCCTGCAGCCTGTGGAACAAAACCCACACTCACAAAAAGATAGACAAGATGAAAAGGCAGAGGGCTATGTACCAGATGAAGGAACAAGATAAAACCCAGGAAAACAACTAAATGAAGTGGAAATAGGCAACCTCTCAGAAAAAGAATTCAGAATAATGATAGTGAAGATGATCCAGGACCTTGGAAAAAGAATGGAGACAAAGATCGAGAAAATGCAAGAAATGTTTAACAAAGACCTAGAAGAATTAAAGAACAAACAGACAGAGATGAATAATACAATAACTGAAATGAAAAATACACTAGAATGAATCAAGAGCAGAATAACTGAGGCAGAAGAACGGATAAGTGACCTGGAAGACAGAATGGTCAAATTCACTGCTGTGGAACAGAATTAAGAAAAAGAATGAAAAGAAATGAAGATAGCCAAAGTGACCTCTGGGACAACATTAAACACATTATCATTATAGGGTTCCTAGAAGGAGAAGAGAGAGAGAAATGACAAGAGAAAATATTTGAAGAGATTATAGTCAAAAACTTCCTAACATGGGAGAGAAAATAGCCACCCAAGTTGAGGAAGCGCAGCAAGTCCCATACAGGACAAAACAAAGGAGAAACATGCCAAGACACATAATAATTAAATTGGTAAAAATTAAAGACAAAGAAAAATTATTGAAAGCAGCAAGGGAAAAATGACAAATAACATACAAGAAAACTCCCAGAAGGTTAACAGCTGATTTCTCAGCAGAAACTCAACAAGCCAGAAGGGAGTGGCATGATATACTTAAAGTGATGAAAAAGAAGAACCTACAACCAAGATTAATCTACCCAGCAAGGATCTCATTCAGATTCAATGGAGAAACCAAAAGCTTTACAGACAAGCAAAAGCTAAGAGAATTCAGCACCACAAAACCAGCTCTACAACAAATGCTAAAAGAACTTCTCTAAGTGGGAAACACAAGAGAAGAAAAGGACCTACAAGAACAAACCCAAAACAATTAAGAAAATCATGATAGGAACATGCATATTGATCATTACCTTAAACATGAATGGATTAAATGCTCCAACCAAAATACACAGGCTTGTTGAATGGATACATAAACAAGACCCATATATATACTGTCTAAAAGAGACCTACTTCAGAATAGGGGCACATACAGATTGAAAGTGATGGGCTGGAAAAAGATATTCCATGAAAAAAGAAATCAAAAGAAAGCTGGAGTAGCTATACTCATATCAGATAAAATATACTTTAAAATAAAGAATGTTACAAGAGACAAGGCAGGACATTACATAATGATCAAAGGATCAATCCAAGAAGAAGATATAACAATCATAGTTATATATGCACCGAACACAAGAGCACTTCAAAAGATAAGGCAACTGCTAACAGCTGTAAAAGAGGAAATCAACAGTAACACAATAATAGTGGGGGACTTTAACACCTCACTTACACCAATGGGCCAAAATGAAAATAAATAAGGAACAGAAGCTTTAAATGACACAATAGACCAAATATATTTAATTGATATTTATAGCACATTCCATGCAAAAACAGCAGATTAAACTTTCTTCTCAAGTGTGCATGGGACATCTCCAGGATAGATCACATCTTGGGTCACAAATCAAGCCTCAGTAAATTTAAGAAAATTGAAATCATATCAAGCATATTCTCTGAACACAACTCCATGAGACTAAAAATGAATTACAGGGGAAAAAATGTAAAAAACACAAACGAAGCCTAAACAATACGTTACTAAATAACCAAGAGATCTCTGAAGAAATCAAAGAGGAAAAAAAAAATACCTAGAGACAACTGACAATGAAAACACGATGATCCAAAACCTATGGGATGCAGCAAAAGAAATTCTAAGAAGGAAGTTTATAGCAATACAATCCTACCTCAAGAAACAAGAAAAATCTCAAATAAACAATTTAACCTTACACCTAAAGGAGTTAAAGAAAGAAAAGCAAACAAAACCCAAAGTTAGCAGAAGGAAATAGATCATAAATATCACAGCAGAAATAAATGAAATAGAAACAAAGAAAACAATAGCAAAGATCAGTAAAACTAAAAGCTGGTTCTTTGAGAAGATAAATAACATTGATAAACCATTAGCCAGACTCAGCAAGAATAGGGAGAGGACTCAAATCAATAAAATTAGAAATGAAAAAGGAGAAGTTACAACAGACACCACAGAAATACAAAGCATCCAAAGAGACTACTACAAGCAACTCTATGCCAATAAAATGGAGAACCTGGAAGAAATGGATAAATTCTTAGAAAGGTATAACCTTCCAAAAGTAAACCAGGAAGAAATAGAAAATATAAACAGACCATTCACAAGTAATGAAATTGAAACTGTGATTTAAAATCTTCCAACAAACCAAAGTGCAGGACCAGTTGGCTTCACAGGTGAATTCTATTAAACATTTAGAGAAGAGCTAACACCCATCCTTCTCAAATTCTTCCAAAAAATTGTAGAGGAAGGAACACTCCTAAACTCATTCTATGAGGCCACCATCACCCTGAAACCAAAACCAGACAAAGATACTGCAAAAAAAAAAAGAAAATTACACACCAATATCACTGATGAATATAGATGCAGAAATCCTCAACAAAATACTAGCAAACAGAATCCAACAACACATTAAAAGGATCATACACCATGATCAAGTGTGATTTATCCCAGTGATGCAAGGATTCCTCAATATACACAAATCAATGTGATAAACCATATTAACAAATTGAAGAATAAAAACTATATGATCATCTCAATAGATGCAGAAGAAGTTTTAGACAAGATTCAACACTCATTTATGATAAAAATTCTCCAGAATGTGGGCATAGAGGGAACCTATCTCAATATAATAAAGGCCATATATGACAAACTCACAGCAAACATCATTCTCAATGGTGAAAAACTGACAGCATTTCCTCTAAGATCAGGAACAAGACAAGGATGTGCACTCTCACCACTATTATTCAACATAGTCTTGGACGTCCTAGCAATGACAATCAGAAGAAAAAGAAAGAAAAGGAATACAAATTGGAAAAGGAGAATTAAAACTGTCACTGTTTTCAGATTACATGATACTATACATAGAGAATCCTAAAAATGTCACCAGCAAACTACTAGAGCTAATCAATGAATTTGGTAAAGTCACAGGATACAAAATCAATGCAGAGAAATCTCTTGCATTCCTGTACACTAATGATGAAAAATCTGGAAGAGAAATTAATGAAGCACTACCATTTACCACTGCAACAAAAAGAATAAAACACTAGCAATAAACCTTCCTAGGGAGGTAAAAGACCTGTACGCAGAAAATTATAAGACACTGATGAAAGAAATTAAAAATGATACCAACATGGGTTTCCCTGGTGGTGCAGTGGTTGAGAGTCCGCCTGCCTATGCAGGGGACACAGGTTTGGGCCCTGGTCTGGGAATATTCCACATGCCACAGAGCACCTGGGCCCATGAGCCATGGCCGCAGAGCCTGCGCATCCGGAGCCTGTGCTCCGCAACAGGAGAGGCCACAACAGTGAGAGGTCTGTGTACCACACACACAAAAAAAGATGATACCAACAGATGGAGAGATATACCATGTTCTTGGATTGGAAGAATCAATATTGTGAAAATGACTATACTACCCAAAGCAATCTACAGATTCAATGCAATCCCTATCAAATTACCAATGTCACTCTTTATGGAACTAGAACAAAACATCTTAAAATTTGTATGGAGACATAATAGACCCCAAATAACAAAAGCAGTCTTGAGGGAAAATAACGCAGCTGGGGGAATCAGACTCCCTGACTTCAGACTATACTACAAAGCTACAGTAATCAAGACAATATAGTACTGGCACAAAAACAGAAGCAGAGATCAATGGAACAAGAGAGAAAGCCCAGAGATAAATCCATGCACCTATGGTCAACTAATCTATGACAAAGGTGGCAATGATAAACAATGGAGAAAAGAGAGTCCCTTTAATAAGTGGTGCTGGGAAAACTGGACAGCTACATGTAAAAGAATGAAATTAGAACACTCCCTTACACCATACACAAAAATAAACTCAAAATGAATTTGAGACATAAATATAAGACCGGACACTATAAAACTCTTCGAGGAAAACATAGGAAGAACACCCTTTGACATAAATCACAGCAAGATCTTTTTTGATCCACCTCCTAGAGTAATGGAAATAAAGACAAAAAATAAAGAAATGGGACCTAATGAAACTTAAAAGCTTTTGCACAGAAAAGGAAACCATAAACAAGACGAAAAGACAACCCTTAGATTGAGAGAAATTATTTGCAAATGAATCAATGGACAAAGGATTAATCTCCAAAGTAGATAAACAGCTCATGCAGCTCAGTATTAAAGAAACAAACAACCCAATCCAAAAATGGGCAGAAGACCTAAATAGACATTTCTCTAAAGAAGACATACAGATGGACAAGAAGCACATGAAAAGCTGCTCAACATCACTAATAATTAGAGAAATGCAAATCAAAACTACAATGAGGTATCACCTCACACCAGTTTGAATGGGCATCATTAGAAAATCTACAAACAACAAATGCTGGAGAGGGTGTGGAGAAAATGGAACCCTCTTGCACTGTTTGTGGGAATGTAAATTGATACAGCCATTATCGAGAACAGTATGGAGGTTCTTTAAAAACTAAAAGTATAATTACAATATGATCCAGCAATCCCACTCCTGGGCATATACTCAGAGAAAACCATAATTCAAAAAACACATGCACCCCAATGTTCATTGCAGCACTATTTACAATAGCCAGATCATGGAAGCAACCTAAATGCCCATCGACAGAAGAATGGGTAAAGAAGATGTGGTGCATATATACAATGGAATATACTCAGCCATAAGAAGGAAGGAAATTGTGTCATTTGTTGTGACGTGGATGGATCTAGAGACTGTCATACAGAGTGACGTAAGTCAGAAAGAGAAAAAACAAATATCGTATATTAATGCATATATGTGGAACCTAGAAAAATGGTATGTATGAACTGGTTTGCAGGGCAGAAGTTGAGACACAGATGTAGACAACAAATGTGTGGACACCAAGGGGGAGAAACCGTATGGGAGTGGGGATGGTGGTGTGCTGAATTGGGCTATTGGGATTGACATGTATACACAGATGTGTATAAAATTGATGACTAGTAAGAACCTGCTGTATAAAAATTAAAAAAAAAAAAAAAAAAAAACCTCTAGCGTGGATGTCAAAAAATCATCCAAACAAAAGTAACGCTCTTGAGTATTGATGATTCAACATTTGCTTTCCTGCTATTTACAACCTCAATTCTTTCTGAAGCCACATGTGTTTCTTTGATTGACCAGGGGAAAGACCACGTACAAGGAAGCAAAGGAAAACAAAGGGAAAAATGAATATTTCAAAATATTAGTTTGTTACATTGATGTTTGTAGTTTTCTGCTTTCCTTTTCTTAGAAACTTTTCCTTGTAATTTCATATTTATTCATTCATGTAGCTCTAGGCCTGCATGTTAACACATTGCACATAGAGCTCAGATCCTGGGGTCAGTTACACATAGCTTCTTCTCCATGACTTTGAATGTAAACAAGACTTTGTCCTTAACATCTCTGAGGTTCAGTTTACTCATATGCAATACAGTACCTCTTTCATAGGGTTTTATAAAGGTTAAATGACAAGCATAAGTAAAACACACACTGGGTTTCATGTGAGCAAGTCATCTTCTTTATCAATATTGCGTGTCAAGTGTTATTTTCTAATATCTCTATTTAAACTTTGCCTTTTCCTTGTTCCTTTGTCATTCTGTACCACCACATTTAATTTTTAAAGATCAAATTTGTTTACACATATATCTTCTTTCCTGGTAAAGCATATGGTTTTGAGAATGCGAGATGTATTTCCATCTGTGTAAATCTCCCACTCCACCTGTGAGAGCCCCCATGTAAGTATCTCACATTGAAGTTTATTTACTTTAAAGCTTTTTAATTTTTATTAGCTTGTCAAGGAAATAGATGATTATCACACAATTTTGAGGAAAAGGAAAGTATAAACTGGAGAAAATCAACCAGAGTTATTATATTAATCACTTTGATAAAATATTAAAAAAATTTTACTGAAGAGAAGTGTACCAATCAAAAGTGCATACCTTATAGGTATACATTACATATCATTTTCACAAAGCACAGGTTGATACATTTCCACAAAGGGAGCACCTTTGTGTAACAATCTCTCAAATCAAGAGATTGAACAACAGAGAAATCCTTTTATATCTTCTCGAAATCTCTACTTCACTCTCCTCCTCAAAAATAACTGCATTACTTTCTTATTGCTATTGTAACAAATTACCACAAAATTAGTGGCTTAAAATGATACAATTTTTTTTTTATATTTATATAGTGCAGAATTCTAAAATCAGTAATCTGGCAGTGTTGTATACCATCTCGAGGCTTCATGGGAGAAACCACTTTCTTACTTTTTCTAGCTTCTGGAGTCTAGCTTCTGCTTTCCTTGGATTGTGACCCCTTCTTCCATCTTCAAAACACATCATCCCAAACTCTGATTCTATTATCACATCTCCTTCTTCCAAATTTGACTCTTCCTGTTTCCCTCTGATAAGGAGCCTCATGATTACATTGGGCCCACCCAGATAATCCAGAAATATCTCCCCATCTCAAAGTTCTTAACTTAATCATATGTGCAAAGTTCCTTTTGCTATGTAAGGAAACATATTCACAGTTCTAAGGATTAGGACATGGGTATCTTTAGAGGGGTGTTTTTCTGTCTACCACAGTGACCATTGTCCTGCCTTTTAGTTACATAGAATAGTTTATTTTTGAATGTTATATAAATGTAATCTTTATATAACTTTATCCTTTGGTGTCCAACATCTTTCACTCAACATTGTATTTGTGAGGTTTATCCACATTACTGTGCATAACAGTAGTTTGATAACTTTTAATGCAGTATTATATTCTATTGCAGTAATATACCACAATATATTTTTCTCTTCTAAGGCTAATAAGCTCTTAAAACTTTATTGTTTTTAACTATTATGAATAAGGTTTTTATAAATCATCTTATGCATTACTTCTAATACGTGTGTGTGTGTGTGTGTGTGTGTGTGTGTGTGTGTGTGTGTTTAGGCAAATTCCAAGAGTGAAATTTCTGGGCCAGACTATATGCATATATTCAAGTTTAGTAGATGCTTCCCACCAGTTTTTTAAAGTGGTGTACTCATTTACACTTCCACCAACAGTACAGTAGTGTTTTTGTTGGTCTACATCATTGAGAACACTCAGTATATGTCAGTGTTTTACATTTTAGCATTTCTGGAGGATATGTAGGGGTAATTTATTGTGGCTTTAATTTGAATGTCTGCTACTGTTGAACACATTTTTATATATATTTTGTCCATTTGGATGTTTTCTTTTGGTAAAGTGCCCATTCAAGGTTTTGTTCACTTTTATATTGTACTGCCTATTGCTTTGTCATTGATTTCTCTAAATTCTTTATGTATTCTGTATAAATTCTTTTGCAGGCTTTAGGTATGGCAAATATCTTTTCCCATTATGTGGTTTGCTATTTTAACTTCTTAATGGTACGTATTGATACATAGTAGTTCTTAATTTCAACAGAGTTCAATCCATCATTTTCTTCATTTTATGGATATTATTTTTTGTGTTAAGAAATACCCTAGAATAAAAAAGACATTTTTAAAATTAATTAATTTATTTATTTTTGGCTGTGTTGGGTCTTCGTTTCTGTGTGAAGGCTTTCTCTAGTTGAAACAAGCGGGGGCCACTCTTCATCACGGTGCACGGGCCTCTCACTATCGCGGCCTCTCTTGTGCAGAGCACAGGCTCCAGACACGCAGGCTCAGTAGTTGTGGCTCACCGGCCCAGTTGCTCCGTGTCATGTGGGACCCTCCCAGACCAGGGCCCGAACCCATGTCCCCTCCATTGGCAGGCAGATTCTCAACAACTGTGCCACCAGGGAAGCCCAGACATTCTTTTATATCTTCTAGAAACTTTATTTTCTTTCTTTTGAGTTTAGATTTTAAAACCACATGCAAAAGAATTTTGTGTACAATATGATAAAAAAGGTCAAGTTTCCATTTCTTTCCATAAGAAATATATTCTCTATTCTTTTACATTGGACTTTTTTGCTATTTCGTGCCAATTTCTTATTCTATTAATTATTGTAGTTTTATTATCTAATATCTTTATTCTTTTTCTTTAAGATTATAGCAGCTAATTTTGTCTCTTATGCTAACAGTATATGACCTTCTTTGGTGCTGCTTCATCCAGCCATCATTCCAAGCCCACACTCTCTATTATAGACAAATTCCTTGGAAGAGTTTCTGCATAAATTATTTCCATTTCCTTATATCCAGATCATTCTAGTATGACTTCTTCTCTCTTCATTACACTGACCATACTCTAGACACCAGAGATCACCCTGTTGAGAAATCTAATGGATATACTTCTTTCGCTATCTTACTTGATCTCTCAGAAACATTTAAAACAGTTGGCCATTTTCTGCGTCTTGAAATGCTCTTTTATCTCAGATATTGGAACACCCACCCAAGGGTTTCTTCTATCTCATATGCTATTACTTAGAAGTCTCTTTTACTTTAGTTTCTCCTCTGTTATACCTCTAAATGCTGACATTTTTCAGGGGCTGACTTTCATGTGTTTATTAATTAATTGTTAACCATTAATTATAATATAGGCTGTTACTTTGAGATAAACTCTTTTATGTTATGTTAAGAGATTTCTTGACAGGAGTGGCATAAATTATATCATTTAATGTTCAGTAGTACTGGACATTAAAATGAGAGCCAGAATAAGATAGCAACGTACACCAATAGTTAAATGTAAAACACTGACAAATATCAGGTATTGGCAAGAATATGGAGCAACTGGAACTCTACTACTCTGCTGGTGGCCGTATAAATTTGGATACATTAAATGTTTGAAAGTAATATTTTTACTTTCTCTTTCTCTTATTTTCCTCTGGAACTCTAATTATACATATGGTAGGCCTTTTCTATACCTCATATATCTTATTTTTAAGATATTACCCATTATATTATAACTTACATTTTTCAGCCTACATAAGTTTTTCTAGCCTGGATTCTAGCTTCCTAACCGTCTTTTCTTCTTTCTTATCTGTGGTTAAATATAATTATTCAGTTCTTAACTTGAAGACATTTTTCTTTTTTAAAAATGTTCTTTTATGATGGATACTATTTCTATGGGAGAAATTTGCCATTTTCTCCTTCTATATTTTTGAATATAGTTATCACATTTCAAAATTAATAATAAAACATTTTAAGTTATATTTCTGATATAACTCTAATATCTGGATATCCTGTTCATATTTCTGTTATATTTTCCCCCCTTTATCTTGGTTTGCTTGTGTGTGTGTGTGTGTGTGTGTGTGTGTGCGCGTGTGTTTAATTCAATGTTGGACTTTATTATAAAAAACATATTGAGGCTCTAGAAGACACCTCCTCCACAAATGACTTACTTTTGCTTTTGTCAGGCAGTTTATGTAGTGAGGATAGATCACTTTAATCCATTCTGGGATTGAATTGTTTTCAAACTGAGTTTATACATTCATAGTTTCAACTGAGACCTTGGTGTGCTGACAAGATTTCTTTCTCATTGGCAGACCCTGATCTCCAATTTCTGTCTCAATAGCATTGAGTCTTCCCAAAGCTCTTCTTTGATTTTTAGCTTGTTAGTTGCCACTTTCTGTTGGCTTAGTTTTTGCGATTTATACAGCTTACAATTCACAAATGCTTCAAGCTGTAAAAAGGTATAAAATGTTATATCACAGTTTTTTCCTTTCTTTCTGGGATCTTGGCCCTTAAAGTTCTGGCTGTCATAGTAGCTCCACACTCTTTTTTATGTCTTCCAGCTCTGTGAAATTGCTAACAGTTTGGTTTGTTTCTCTGTCTCTTAGCTGCTCCTTTTTGCTCAGATTTTTGGACACTTGGCCTTGTTACTTTTAAGAATAAGTGAATACTTTGAGGGAGAAGGAAGCCCAAAGATTCCTCAAATTCTGGCTATCTTGGTGACTTTCCTTCACATAGCTTATTTTTTTAACCAGATTTTTAATTGTTTTTGGTGGAAGGTCTTCTATAAGCTAGTTTGTCATAGCCAGCATTGGAAGTCCTTACATTATTGGTAGGATTTTTCCTGAAACTAATTGAAGTATGTATTGAATATAAATATAGCATTTAGCTCTTTCATGTTCATTTAATTGTGTTCAAAGGTTAATTCCTTCTTTGCTATTTGCTCAATGGTGTAAGTGATAAATGGTGAATTATAACTAAAATTATTATCATCAGGAGAAATTATTACATTTATCAAAGCTCATGTAGCAATTATTTTCATCTTATTCTAAAGATACACTAGAAAAAATTCATAATAAATCACTTGATAACTTTTCAGGTAATATTTGCTATAAATCACTATCATGTAGGAAATATGAGTAATTTACAAAATCATCTAAAATAGCTTCAACATGAGGACAAAAAGAAGAAATTCACATCATTCAAAGGAACCCTTTATGTAAGCTTTATTATTATTATTATTATTTCAGGAACATTAAAAAAACTATTGGGAGGGTCTTCAAGATGGTGGAGGAGTAAGACTTGGAGACAATTTCCTCCCAACAGATACATCAAAAATACAACTACATGTAGAAAAACTCCTACAGAATGCCTACTGAATGCTGGCAGAAAACTTCAGACTTCTGAAAACACAAGAAACTCCCCAAGTACCTGGTCATGTGGCTGACAGGGTCTTGGTGCTCCGGCTGTGTGTCAGGACTTAGCCTATGATGTGGGAAAGCTGAGCTCAGGACATTGGACCACCAGAGACCTCCAAGACCCACATAATATCAATTGGGGAGAGTTCTCCCAGAGATCTCCATCTCAACATTAAGACCCAGATCCACTCAATGACCAGCAAGCTCTTGTGCTGGACACCCCATGCCAAACAACTAGCAAGACAGGAACACAACCTCACCCATTAGCAGAGAGGCTGCCTAAAATTATACTAAGTACACAGACATCCCAAAACACACTACTGGACACGGTCCTGCCCACCAGAAAGACAAGATCCACCCTCATCCACCAGAGCACAGGCACAATTCTTCTCCACTAGGAAACCTACACAACCCACTGAACAAAACTTACCTTTGGGGAAGACACCAGAAGCAATGAGAACTATGAATCTGCAGCCTGAAAAAAGGAGACCCCAAACACAATAAGTTAAGGAAAATGAGAAGACAAAAAATATGCAGCAGATGAAGGAGCAAAGTAAAAACCCACCAGAGCAAACAACTGAAGAGGAATTAGGCAGCTTACCTGAAAAATAATTCAGAGTATTGATAGTAAACATGATTCAAAATCTTGGAAATAGAATGGAGAAAATACAAGAAATGTTTAACAAGGACCTAGAAGAACTAAAGAGCAAACAAACACTGATGAACAAAACAATAAGTGAAATCAAAAATTCTGTACAAGGAATTAATAGCAGAATAACTGAGGCAGAAAAACGGATAAGTGACCTGGAAGATAAAATAGTGCAAATAATTAACACAGAACAGAATAAAGAAAAAAGAATGAAATGAATTAAAGACAGTCTCATAGACCTCTGAGACAACATTAAATGCACCAACATTTGAATTATAGGGGTCCCAAAGGAAGAAGACAGAAAGAGAGTGAGAAAATATTTGAAGAGATTATAGATGAAAACTTCCCTAATATGGGAAAGGAAATAGTCCATCAAGTACAGGAAGCACAGAGGGTCCCATACAAGAAAAATCCAAGGAGAAACGTGCCAAGACACATATTAATCAAACTACCAAAAATTAAATACAAAGAAAATATATTAAAAGCACCAAGAGAAAAATAACATACAAGGAAATCCCCATAAGGTTAACAACAGCTGATTTTTCAGAAGAAACTCTGCAAACCAAAAGGGAACGGCAGGATATATTAAAAGTCATGAAAGGGAAAAACTTACAACCAAAATTACACTACATAGCAAGAATCTAACTTAGATTCAACAGAGAAATTAAAAACTTTACAGACAAACAAAACCTAAGAGATTTCAACACCACCAAACCGGCTTTACAACAAATGCTAAAGGAACTTCTCTAGGCAGGAAACACAAGAGAAGGAAAAGACCTACAATAACAAACCCAGAACAATTAAGAAAATGGTAGTAGGAACATCAATATGTTGATAGAAATATCAACATACTGATAATCACTTTAAAGTAAATGAATTAAATCCTCCTACCAGAAGACATAGACTGGCTGAATGGATACAAAAACAAGACCATATATATTCTGTCTACAAGGCACCCACTTCAGGCCTAGGGCACATACAGACTGAAAGTGAGGGGATGGAAAAAGATATTCCATGCAAATGGAAATCAAAAGAAAGCTGGAGTAACAATTCTCATATCAGACAAAATAGACTTTAAAATAAAGACTATTACAAGAGACAAAGAAGGACACTACATAATGACTAATCCAACAAGAAGATATAACAATTGTAAATATTTATGCACCCAACATAGGAGCACCTCAATATATAAGGCAAATGTTAACAGCCATAAAAGGGAAAATCATCAGCAACACAATAATAGTCAGGGACTTTAATAGCACCTCACTTCACCAATGGACAGGTCAAACAAAATGAAAATAAATAAGGATATACAAGCTTTAAATGATACATTGAACAAGATGGACTTAATTGATATTTATACAACATTCCACCCAAGAACAACAGAATGCTATTTCTTCTTAAGTGCTCATGGAATATTTTCCAGGATAGATCATATCTTGGGTATCAAATCAAGCCATGGTTAATTAAGAAAATTGAAATCATATCAAGTATCTTTCTGACAAAAATTCTATAAGACTAGATATCAATTATAGGGAAAAAATCTGTAAAAAATAAAACTCAAGGAGGCTAAACATTACACTACTAAATAACAAATAGATCACTGAAGAAATCAAAGAGGAAATTTAAAAAAAACTTAGAAATAAGTGACAATGAAAATACGACAGCCCAAAACCTATGGGATGCAGCAAAAGCAGTTCTAAGAGGGAAGTTTATAGCAATACAATCTTACCTCAAGAAACAAGAAAAATGACAAATAAACAACCAAAACTTATACCTAAAGCAATTAGAGAAAGAAGAAGAACAACAAAAACCTCCAAAGATAGCAGAAGGAAAGAAATCATAAAGATCAGATCAGAAATAAAAGAAAAAGAAATGAAGGAAATGATAGCAAAGATCAATAACACTAAAAGCTGGTTCTTTGAGAAGATAAACAAAATTGATAAACCATTAGCCAGACTAATCAACAAAAAAAAGGAAGAAGACTCAAATCAACAGATTAAAAATGAAAAAGGAGAAGTAACAACTGACACTGCAGAAATACAAAGGAACATGAGAGATTACTATATGCCAATAAAATGGACAACCTGGAAGAAATGGACAAATTCTTAGAAAAGCACAACCTTCTGAGACTTAGCCAGGAAGAAATAGAAAATATGAACAGGCCAATCACAAGCACTGAAATTGAAATTGTGATTAAAATCTTTCAGCAAAGAAAAGCCCAGACCAGGACAGGCTAATTCTATCAAATATTTAGAGAAGAGCTAACACCTATCCTTCTCAAACTCTTCCAAAATATAGCAGAGGGTGGAACACTCCCAAACTCATTCTACCAGGCCACGATAACTCTGATACCAAAACCAAAGTTGTCACAAAGAGAGAAAACTACAAGTCAATATCACTGATGAGCATAAGCATAGATGCACAAAACCTTAACGAAATACTAACAAACAAAATTCAGCAGCACATTGAAAGGATCATACAACATGATTAAGTGGGGTTTATCCCAGGAATGCAAGGATCCTTCAATATACACAATCCATTAATATGACACACCATATTAACAAATTGAAGGATAAAAACCATATGATAATTTCAATAGATAAAGAAAAAGATTTTGACAAAATTCAATACCATTGATGATAAAACCTCTCCAGACAATAAGCATAGAGGGGAATTACCTCTACATAATAAAGGCTATTTATGACAAACCCACAGCCAATATCATTCTCAATGGTGAAAATCTGAAAACATTTCCACTAAGATCAGGAGCAAGACAGGGTTGCCCACTCTCAACACTATTATTCCACATAGTTTTGGAAGTTTTAACCACAGCAATCAGAGATGAAAAATAAATAAAGGAATCCAAATCAGAAAAGAAGTAAAACCATCACTGCTTGCAGATGACATGATACTACACATAGAGGATCCTAAAGATGCTACCAGAAAACTACTAGAACTAATCAATGAACTTGGCAAGGTAGCAGGATACAAAATTAATGCACAGAAATCTCTTGCATGCCTATACAGTAATGATGTAAAATCTGAAAGAGAAATTAAGGAAACACTCCCATTTACCACTGCAAGAAAAAGAATAAAATACCTAGGAATAAAGCTACCTAGGGAAAAAAAAAGACCTGTATGCAGAAAACTATAAGACACTGAAGAAAGAAATTGAAGATGATATAAACACATGGAGAGATATACCAGGTACTTTGATTGCAAGAATCAACATTGTGAAAATGACTCTACTACCCAAAGCAATCTACAGATTAAATTCAATCCCTATCAAACTACCACTGGCATTTTTCACAGAACTAGAACAAAACATTTCACAATTTGTATGGAAACACAAAAGACCCCAAATTACCAATGCAATCATGAGAAAGAAAAATAGAGCCGGAGGAATCAGGCTCCCTGACTTCAGCCTATACTACAAAGCTACAGTAATGAAGACAGTATGGTACTGGCAAAAAAGCAGAAACATAGATCAGTGGAAGAGGATAGAAAGCCCAGAGATAAACCCATGCATATATGGTCACCTTATCTTTGATAAAGGAGGCAAGAATATACAATGGAGAAAAGACAGCCTCTTCAATAAGTGGTGCTGGGAAAACTGGACAGATACATGTAAAAGAATGAAACTCGAGCACTCCCTAACATCATACACAAAAGTAAACTCAAATTGGATTAATGACTTAATGTAAGTCCAGACACTATAAAACTCTTAGAGGAAAACATAGGAAGAACACTCTTTGACATAAATCACAGGAAGATCTTTTTTGATTCCCTCCTAGAGTAATGAACATAAAAAAAAATAAATAAACAAATGGGACCTAATGAAACTTAAAAGCTTTTGCACAGCAAAGGAAACCATAAACAAGACAAAAAGACAACCCTCAGAATGGGAGAAAATATTTGCAAAAGAAGCAACTGACAAAGGACTAATCTCCAAATTATATAAGCAGCTCATGCAGGTCAATATCAAAAAACAAAACAAAACAAAGAAAATGAAAAATGGGCAGAAGACCCAAATAGACATTTCTCCAAAGAAGATAAGAAGATTGCCAACAAACATATGAAAGGATGCTCAGTATCACTAATCATTAGAGAAATGCAAATCAAAACTACAATGAGGTATCACCTCACACTGGTCAGAATGACAGTCATCAAAAAATCTACAAACAGCAAATGCTGGAGAGGTTGTGGGGAAAAGGGAACCTTCTTGCCGTGTTGGTGGGGATATCAATTGATATAGCCACTATGGAGAACAGTATGGAGGTTCCTTAAAAAACTAAAAATAGAACTACCATATGACCCAGCAATCTCACTATTTGGCATATACCCTTAGAAAACTGTAATTCAAAAACAGTCTTGTACCACAATGTTTATTTCAGCACTATTTACAATAACCAGGACATGGAAGCAACCCAAGTGTCCATCAACAGATGAATGGATAATGAAGATGTGGCACATATATACAATGGAATATTACTCAGCTATAGAAAGAAATGAAATTGAGTTATTTGTAGTGAGGTGGATGGACTTAGAGTCTGTCATTCAGAGTGAAGTAAATCAGAAAGAGAGAAACAAATGCCATATTCTAACACATATATATGGCATCTAAAAAAAAAAATGTTCTGAAGAACCTAGGGGCAGGACGAGTGTAAAGACTCAGATGTAGAGAATGGACTTGAGGACCTGGGGAGGAGGAAGAATAAGCTGAGACGAAGTGAGAGAGTGGCATTGACATATATACACTACCAAATGTAAAATAGATAGCTAGTGGGAAGCAGCTTGCACAGGGAGATCAGCTCCGTGTTTGTGTCCACCTAGAAGGGTGTGATATGGAGAGTGAGAGGGAGATATAAGAAGGAGTGGATATGGGGTTATATGTATACGTATAGCTGATTCACTTTGTTGTACAGCAGCAACAAACACAATGTAAAGCAATTATACTGCAGTAAAGATGTTTAAAAACCCCTTTAATTACAGATTTATCATAAAGTCTTACTCTTAGGTCTATCAATAAAACCTGAAATCCCATTTCAAATGACGGTAAAGATAAGGTTATCTATTGTATAACACACATTTGCAAGATTTATTTTTTTTCCTGTAAGATAAAGCCCATATTTAACAATATATACTCTTGCCCCATTTCTCTATCATACTTTGGCGGGCATCTGCTTAGCCACTTAAAAATATCTATCACATGATATTCACGCCTAATAAAATTTGGCATGAAAACAATCATTTAAAAATTTTTTTTTTTATTGGAGTATAGTTGATTAACAATGTTGTGTTAGTTTTAGGGGTATAGCAAAACAATTCAGTTATGCATGTACATGTATCTATACTTTTTCAAACACTCTTCCCATTTAAGTTGTTCCATAATATTGAGATTTCCCTGTGCTATACAGTAGGTTATTGTTGGTTATCAATTTTAAATATAGGAGTGTGTACAGGTCAATCCCAAACTCCCAGTCTGTCCAACCCCCCCCCCCCCCACCTTCCCCTCTGGTAACCATAAGTTCATTCTCTAACCATAAGTTCTGAGTCTGTTTCTGTTTTGTAAATAAGTTCATTTGTATAATTTTTTTAGATCCCGCATATAAGTGATATCATATATTTGTCTTTCTCTGACTTACTTCACTTAGTATGATAATCCCCAGGTCCATCCATGTTGCTGCAAATGGCAATTTTTCATTCTTTTTAATGGCTGAGTACTATTCCATTGTATATATGTACCACACCTTCTTTATCCATTCATCTGTTGATGGACGTTTAAGTGGCTTCCATGTCTTGGCTATTTTAAACAGTGCTGCAATGGGGTGCACATATCCTTTTGAAGCATGTTTTTTCCCACATGTATTTCCAGGAGTGGGATTGCTGGATTATATGGTAGCTCTATTTTTAGTTTCTTAGAAACCTCCATACTCTTCTCCATAGTGGCTGTACAAATTTACATTCCCACCAACAATGTAGAAGGGTTCCCTTTTCTCCCCACCTTCTCCAGCTTTTATTATTTGTAGAATTTTTGATGATGGCCATTCTGACTGATGCAAGGTGGTACCTCATTGTAGTTTTAATTTACATTTCTCTAATAATTAACAATATTGAGCATCTTTTCATGTACCACTTGGCTATCTGTATGTCTTCTTTGGTGAAATGCCTGTTTAAGTCTTCTCCCCATTTTTTTTTTTTTTTTGGGTTGTTTGTGTTTTTGATATTGAGCTGCATGTGCTGTTCATAAATTTTGGAGTTGAATCCCTTGTCAGTCACATCATTTGCAAATATTTTCTTCCATTCTGTGGTTTATCTTTTCATTTTTTTTTATGGTTTCCTTTGTTGTGCAAAGGTTTTTGAGTTTAATTAGGTCTCGTTTATTTTTGTTTTTATTTCCATTACTGGAAGAGACAGATCAAAAAAGTTATTGCTATGATATATGTCAAAAAGTGTTCTCCCTATGTTTTCCTGTAAGAGTTTTATAGTATCTGGTCTTAAATTTAGGTCTTTAATCCATTTTGAGTTTATTTTTGTGTATGGTAATTTCATTATTTTTCTACATGTAGTTGTCCAGTTTTCCCAGCACCACTTATTGAAGAGAATGTCTTTTCTCCTTTGTATATTCTTGCCTCCTTTGTCATAGATAATAGACCATAGTTGTATGGGTTTATTTCTGGGCTTTCTATCCTGTTCCAGTTTTGTATAATATATTTCTGTTTATGTCAGTACCATAATAGTTTGATGAGTGTAGCTTTGTAGTATAGTATGAAGTCAGGGAGCCTGATTCTTCTAGCTCCGTTTTTCTTTCTCAAGATTACTTTGGCTATTTGGGGTCTTTTGTATCTCCAAATAAATTTTAAGATTTTTTGTTCTAGTTCTGTGAAAAATGCCGTTGGTAATTTGATAGAGATTGCCTTGAATATGTACATTGCCTTGGGCAGTATAGTAATTTTGACAATATTGATTCTTCCAATCCAAGAACATGGTATATCTTTCCATATATTTTTGTCATCTTCAGTTTCTTTCATCAGTCTCTTATAGTTTTCAGAGTACAGGTCTTTTGTCTCCTTAGGTAGCTTTATTCCTAGGTATTTTATTCTTGTTGATGTGATGGTAAAAGGGATTGTTTCTTTAATTTCTCTTTCTGGTCGTTCATTGTTATTGTATAGGAATGCAAGAGATTTCTGCATATTAATTTTGCATCCTCCAACTTTACAGAATTCATTAATGAGCTATAGTAATTTTCTGGTAGTGTCTTTAGGATT
This sequence comes from Phocoena phocoena, assembly GCF_963924675.1. NCBI lineage: Eukaryota > Metazoa > Chordata > Mammalia > Artiodactyla > Phocoenidae > Phocoena > Phocoena phocoena. The sequence goes on along the minus strand of NC_089232.1, from coordinate 23,992,973 downwards.
TTCTATGTATAGTGTGATGTCACCTGCAAACAGTGATAGTTTTACCTTCTTGTTTCCAGTTTGTATTTCTTTTATTTCTTCTTCTTCTCTGATTGCTGTTGCTAGGACTTCCAAAACTATGTTGAATAAAAGTGGTGAGAGTGGACATCCTTGTCTTGCTCCTGATCTTTGGGGGAATGTTTTCAGCTTTTCACCATTGATTATGATGTTAGTTGTAGGTTTGTCATATATATCTTTTATTATGTTGAGGCATTTTCCATTTATGCCCACTTTCTGGAGAGTTTTTATCATAAATTTGTGTCAATTTTGTCAAAAGCTTTTCCTGCATCTATTGAGATGATCATATAGTTGTTTTTGTGTTTTGTTTGTTTGTTTTTGTGTGTGTGTGTGTGTGTGTGTGTGTGTGTGTGTGTGTGTAGTATGCGGGCCTCTCACTGTTGTGACCTCTCCCATTGTGGAGCACAGGCTCCGGACACACAGGCTCAGCAGCCATAGTTCATGGGCCTAGCTGCTTCGTGGCATGTGGGATCTTCCCAGACCGGGTCACGAACCCGTGTCCCCTGCATCGGTAGGTGGACACTCAAACACTGCGTCACCAGGGAAACCTGATCATACAGTTTTAATTCTTCAATTTGTTGATGTGGTTTACCACACTGATTGATTTGCAGATATTGGAAAATCCTTGTATCCTTGGGATAAATCCCATTTGATTATGGTATATGATGCTTGTAATGTGTTGTTGGATTCTGTTTGCTAGTATTTTGTTGAAGATTTTTGCTTCTATGTTCACCAGTGATATTGGTCTGCAATTTTCTTTTTTAGTGGTATCTTTGTCTGGTTTTCATATCAGTGGGGTGATGAATCCAGAGAATGGGTTTGGGAGTGTTCCTCCCTCTGCAAATTTTTGGGATAGTTTCACAAGGATAGGTGTTAACTCTTGGATAAATATTTTAAACATCTTTATTGGAGTATAATTGCTTTACAATATTATGTTAGTTTCTGATTTATAACAAAGTGAATCAGTTATACATATACATATGTTCCCATATCTCTTCCCTCTTGCATCTCCCTCCCTCCTACCCTCCCTATCCCACACCTCTAGGTGTTTACAAACCACCTAGCTGATTTCCCTGCGCTATGTGGCTACTTCCCACTAGATATCTATCTTACGTTTGGTAGTGTATATGTCCATGCCACTCTCTCACTTGGTCACAGCTTACCCTTACCCCTCCCCATATCCTCAAGTCTATGCTCTAGTAGGTCCATGTCTTTATCCCGGTCCTACCCCTAGGTTCTTCATGACTTTTTTTCTTAGATTCCATTTATAAGTGTTAGCATACAGTATTTGTTTTTCTCTTTCTGACTTACCTCACCATGTATGACACACTCTAGGTCCATCCACCTCCCTATAAATAACTCAATTCCATTTCTTTATATGACTGTGTAATATTCCATTGTATATATGTGCCACATCTTCTTTATCCATTCATCTGTTGAGGACACTCAGGTTGCTTCCATGTCCTGGTTATTGTAAATAGAGCTGCAATGAACATTTTGGCACATGACTCTTTTTAAATTATGGTTTTCTTAGGGTATGTGCCCAGTACTGGGATTGCTGGATCATATGGTACTTCTATTTTTAGTTTTTTAAGGAACCTCCATTCTGTTCACCATAGTGGCTGTATCAATTTACATTCCCACCAACAGTGTAAGAGGGTTCCCTTTTCTCCACACCCTCTCCAGCATTTATTGTTTCTAGACTTTTTGATGATGGCCATTCTGACTGGTGTGAGATGATATCTCATTGTAGTTTTGATTTGCATTTCTCTAATGATTAATGATGTTGAGCATTCTTTCATGTGTTTGTTGGCAATCTGTATATCTTCTTTGGAGAAATTTCTATTTAGGTGTTCTGCCCGTTTTTGGATTGGGTTTTTTGTCTTTTTGATATTGAACTGCATGAGCTGCTTGTAAATTTTGGAGATTAATCCTTTGTCAGTTGCTTCATTTGCAAATATTTTCTCCTATTCTGAGGATTGTCTTTCGGTCTTGTTTATGGTTTCCTTTGCTGTGCAAAAGCTTTGAAGTTTCATTAGGTCCCATTTTTTTATTTTTGTTTTTATTTCCATTTCTCTAGGAGGTGGATCAAAAAGGATCTTGCTGTGATTTATGTCATAGAGTGTTCTGCCTGTGTTTTCCTCTAAGAGTTTGATAGTGTCTGGCCATACATTTAGGTCTTCAATCCATTTTGGGTTTATTTTTGTGTATGGTGTCAGGGAGTGTTCTAATTTCATACTTTTACATGTATCTGTCCAGTTTTCCCAGCAACACTTATTGAAGAGGCTGTCTTTTCTCCATTGCATATTCCTGCCTCCTTTATCAAAGATAAGGTGACCATAGGTGCATGGGTGTATCTCTGGGATTTCTATCCTATTCCATTGATCTATATTTCTGTTGTTGTGTGAGTACCATACTGTCTTGATTAGTGTAGCTTTGTAGTATAGTGTGAAGTCAGAGAGCCTGATTCCTCCAGCTCCATTTTTCGTTCTCAAGATTGCTTTGGCTATTCAGGGTCTTTTCTGTTTCCATACAAATTGTGAAATCCTTTCTTCTAGTTCTGTGAAAAATGCCAGTGGTAGTTTGATAAGAATTGCATTGAATCTGTAGATTGCTTTGGGTGGTGGAGTCATTTTCACAATGTTGATTCTTCCAATCCAAGAACATAGTATATCTCTCCAACTATTTTTATCATCTTTAATTTCTTTCATCAGTGTCTTATTATTTTCTGCATACAGGTCTTTTTTCTCCTTAGGTAGGTTTGTTCCTAAATATTTTATTCTTTTTGTTGCAGTGGTAAATGGGAGTGTTTTCTTGATTTCACTTTCAGATTTTTCATCACCAGTGTATAAGAATGCCAGAGATTTCTGTGCATTAATTTTGTATCCTGCTACTTTACCAATTTCATTGATCAGCACTAGTAGTTTTCTGGTAGCATCTTTCGGATTCTCTATGTATAGTATCATGTCATCTGCAAACAGTGACACCTTTACTTCTTTTCGCATTTGGAATCCCTTTATTTCTTTTTCTTCTCTGATTGCTGTGGTGAAAATTTCCAAAACTATGTTGAATAAGAGTGGTGAGAGTAGGAAACCTTGTCTTTTTCCTGATCTTAGTGGGAATGGTTTCAGTTTTTCACCATTGAAGATGATGTTGGCTGTGGGTTTGTCATATATGGCCTTTATTATGTTGAGGAAAGTTGCCTCTATGCCTACTTTCTGCAGGGATTTTATCATAAATGGGTGTTGAATTTTGTTGAAAGCTTTCTCTGCATCTATTGAGATGATCATATGGTTTTTCCCCTTCAATTTGTTAATATGGTTTATCACGTTGATTGATTTGCATAAATTGAAGAACCCTTGCATTCCTGGGATAAACCCCACTTGATCATGGTGTATGATCCTTTTAATGTGCTGTTGGATTCTGTTTGCTAGTATTTTGCTAAGGAATTTTGGATCTATGTTCATCAGTGATATTGGCCTGTAGTTTTCTTTCTTTGTGACATCTTTGTCTGGTTTTGGTATCATGGTGATGGTGGCCTTGTAGAATGTGTTTGTGAGTGTTCCTCCCTCTGCTATATTTTGGAAGAGTTTGAGAAGGATAGGTTTTAGCTCTTTGCTAAATACTTGATAGAATTCCCCTGTGAAGGCATCTGGTACTGAGCTTTTGTTTGTTGGGAGACTTTTTAATCAATGTTTCAATTTCAGTGCTTGTGATTGGTCTATTCATAATTTCTATTTCTTCCTGGTTCAGTCTCGGCCAGTTGTGCATTTCTAAGAATCTGTCAAATTCTTGCAGGTTGTCCATTTTATTGGCATAAAGTTGCTTGTAGTAATCTCTCATGATCCTTTGTATTACTGCAGTGTCATTTACTTCTCCTTTTCCATTTCTAATTCTGTTGATTTGAGTCTTCTCACTTTTTTTCTTGATGAGTCTGCCTAGTGATTTATCAATTTTGCTTATCTTCTCAAAGACCCAGCTCTTAGTTTTATTGATCTTTGCTATCATTTCCTTCATTTCTTTTTCTTTTATTTCTGGTCTGATCTTTAGGATTTCTTTCCTTCTGCTAACTTTGTGGGGTTTTTCGTTGTTGTTGTTCTTCTTCTTTCTCTAATTGCTTTAGGTGTAAGTTTAGGTGGTTTATTTGAGATGTTTCCTGTTTCTTAAGGTAGGATTGTATTGCTATAAACTTCACTCTTAGAACTACTTATGGTGAATCCCATAGGTTTTGGGTCGTTGGGTCTCCATTGTCATTTGTTTCTACGTATTTTTGATTTACTCTTTGATTTCTTCAGTGATCACTTGGTTATTAGGTACTGTATTGTTTAGCGTCCATGTGTTTATATTTTTTACAGATCTTTTCCTGTAATTGATATCTAGTCTCATAGTGTTGTGGTCGGAAAAGATACTTGATAAAATTTCAATTTTCTTAAATTTACCAAGACTAGATTTGTGACCCAAGATATGATCTATCCTGGAGAATGTTCCATGAGCACTTGAGAAAAATGTGTATTCTGTTGTTTTTGGATGGAATGTCCTATAAATATCAATAAAGTCCATCTTGTTTAATGTGTAATTTAAAGCTTGTGTTTTATTTATTTTCATTTTGGATGATCTGTCCACTGGTGAAAGTGGGGTGTTAAAGTCCCCTTCTATGATTGTGTTAGTGTTGACTTCCCCTTTTATGGCTCTTAATATTTGCTGTATGTATTGGGGTGTTCCTATGTTAGGTGCATAAATATTTACAATTGTTATATCTTCTTGGTTTGATTCCTTGATCATTATGTAGTGTCCTTCTATGTCTCTTGTAATAGTCATTATTTTAAAGTCTATTTTGTCTGATATGAGAATTGTTACTCCAGCTTTCTTCTGATTTCCATTTGCATGGAATATCTTTTTCCATCCCCTCACTTTCAGTCTGTATGTGTCCCTAGGTCTGAAGTGGGTCTCTTGTAGACAGCATATATGCGGGTCTTGTTTTTGTATCCATTCAACCAGTCTGTATCTTTTGGTGGGAGCATTTAATCCATTTACATTTAAGGTTATCATCGATATGTATATTCCTATTCCCATTTTAATTGTTTTGGGCTTGTTATTGTAGGTCTTTTCCTTCTTTTGCATTTCTTGCTTAGAGAAGTTCCTTTAGCATTTGTTGTAAAGCTGGTTTGGTGGTGCTGAACTCTCTCAGCTTTGTTTGTCTGTAAAGTTTTTAATTTCTCCATGAAATCTGAATGAGATCCTTGTTGGATAGAGTCATCTTGGTTGTAGTTTTTTCTCCTTCATCACTTTACATATGTTCTGCCACTTGCTTCTGGCTTGCAGAGTTTCTGCTGAAAGATCAGCTATTAATCTTATGAAGATTCCCTTTTGTGTTATTTTTCCCTTGCTGCTTTTAATATGTTTTCTTTGTATTTAATTTTTGACAGTTTGATTCATATGTGTCATGGCATGTTTCTCCTTGGATTTATCATGTATGGGACTCTGTGTTTCGTGGACTTGATTAACATTTCCTTTCCCATATTAGGGAAGTTTTCAACTATAATCTCTTCAAATATTTTCTCAGTCCCTTTCTTTTTCTCTTCTTCTTCTGGGATCCCTATAATTCGTATGTTGGTGCATTTAATGTTGTCTCAGAGGTCTCTGAGACTGTCCTCAGTTCTTTTCATTCTTTTTTCTTTATTCTGCTCTGCAGTAATTATTTCCACTATTTTATCTTCCAGGTCACTTATCCGTTCTTCTGCCTCAGTTAATCTGCTATTGATCCCTCCTAGAGTATTTTTCATTTCATTTCATTTATTTCATCATTGCTTGTTTCCTCTTTCATTTTTCTAGGTCCTTGGTAAATGTTTCTTGCATTTTCTCTATTCTATTTCTAAGATTTTGGATCATCTTTACTATCATTATTCTGAATTCTTTTTCAGGCTGACTGCCTGTTTCCTCTTCATTTGTTAGTTCTGGTGGGTTTTTACCTTGCTCCTTCATCTTCTGTGTTTTTCTGTCTTTTCATTTTGCTTATCTTTCTGTGTTTGGGGTCTCCTTTTTGCAGGCTGCAGGTTTGTAGTTCCCATTGTTTTTGGTGTCTGTCCCCAGTGGCTAGGGTTGGTTCAGTGGGTTGTGTAAGTTTCCTTGTGGAGGGGACTAGTGCCTGTTTTCTGTTGGATGAGCCTGGATCTTGTCTTTCTAGTGGGCAAGTCCACACCTGGTAGTGCGTTTTGGGGTGTCTGTGACCTTATTATGATTTTAGGCAGCCTCTCTGCTAATGGATGGGGATGTGTTCCAGTCTTGCTAGTTGTTTGACATAGGGTGTCCAGCACTGTAGCTTGCTGGTCGTTGAGTGAAGCTGGATGTTGGTGTTGAGATGGAGATCTCTGGGAGGTTTTCTCTGTTTGATATTACGTGGAGCTTGGAGGTCTCTTGTGGATCAGTGTCCTGAAGTTGGCTCTCCCACCTCAGTGGCACAGCTCTGATACCGGGCTGGAGCACCAAGAGATTGTCCTCCACACAGCTCAGAATAAAAGGGAGAAAAAACAGAAAGAAAGAATGAAAGAAGGAAAGAAAGAAAGAAAGAAAGGATAAATTTAAATAAAGATAAAATAAAGTTACTAAGATACACAATAATTATTTAGAAAAAATTTTAAAAGTAAAACAAAAACAAACAAAAACAGACAGAGAGGGCCCTAGGACAAAAGGTCAAAGCAAAGGTATACAGACAAAATCTCACACAGAAACATACACATACACACTTACAAAAAGTGGAAAAAGGGAAAAAATAATCTATCTTTCTCCCAAAGTCCACCTCCTCAATTTGGGGTGATTCATTGTCTATTCAGGTATTCCACAGATGCAGGGTACATCAAGTTAATTGTGGAGATTTAATCCGCTGCTCCTGAGGCTGCTGGGAGAGATTTCCCTTTCTCTTCTTTGCTCACACAGCTCCCGGGGTTCAGCTTTGTATTTGGCCCCGCCTCTGCATGTAGGTCACCTGAGGGGGTCTGTTCTTCGCTCAGACAGGACAGGGTTAAAGGAGCAGCTGATTCGGGGGTTCTGCCTCACTCAAGCCGAGGGGAGTGAGGGGTACGGATGTGGGGTGAGCCTGCGGCAGTAGAGGCTGGTGTGACATTGCACCAGCCTGAGGTGTGCCATGCATTTTTCCGGGGAAGTTGTCCCTGGATCATGGGACCCTGACAGTTGCAGGCTGCACAGGCTCCTGGAAGGGGAGTTGGGGATAGTGACCTGTGCTCGCACGCAGGCTTCTTGGTGACAGCAGCAGCAGCCTTAGCGTCTCATGCTAGTGTCTGTGGTCCACGCTGATAGCCAGGGCTTGTGCCCGTCTCTGCAGCTCCTTTAAGAAGCACTCTTAATCCCCTCTCCTTGTGCACCAGGAAACAAAGAAAAAGTCTCTTGTCTCTTTGGCAGCTCCAGACTTTTTCCGGACTCCCTCCCAGCTAGCCTCATGCACTAACCCCTTCAGGCTGTGTTCACACCACCAACCCCAGTCCTCTCCATGGATCTATGCTCTGAAGGCTGGGCCTCAGCTCCCAGCCCCTGACTGTCCCGGCAGGTGAGCAGACAAGTCTCTCGGGCTGGTGAGTGCTGGTCGCCACCGATCCTCTGTGTGGGAATCTCTCTGCTTTGTCCTCTGCACCCCGGTGGCTGCGCTGTCCCCCATGGCTCTGAAGCTTCCCCCCTCCACCACCCGCAGTCTGTGCCTGCAAAGGGGCTTCTAGTGTGTGGAAACCTTTCCTCCTTCACAGCTCCCTCCCACTGGTGCAGGTCCCATCCCTATTCTTTTGTCTCAGTTTTTTCTTTTTTCTTTTGCCCTACCCAGGTACATGCGGGGAGTTTCTTGCCTTTTGGGAGGTCTGAGGTCTTATGCCAGCTTTCAGTGGGTGTTCTATAGGAGCAGTTCCACGTATAGATGTATTTCTGATGTATCTGTGGGGAGGAAGGTGATCTCCACGTCCTAATCTTCCACCATCTTCTCCTGTCCCCTCAGCAATCTTGTTTAAATTTTTGATAGAATTAGCCTGTGAAGCCATCTGGTCCTGGACTTGTATTTGTTGAGATACTTGTTTGTTTGTTTGTTTTATTTATGTTTGGATGTTTTGAGTCTTCATTGCTGTGCACCTGCTTTCTCTAGCTGCGGTGAGTGGGGCCTACTCTTCATTGCAGTGCACAGGCTTCTCATTGTGGTGGCTTTTCTTGTTGTGGAGCATGGACTTTAGGCATGTGGGCTTCAGTAAGTTGTAGCTCGCAGGCTTAGCTGCTCCATGGCATATGGGATCTTTCCGGACAAGGGCTTGAGCCTGTTTCCCCTGCATTGGCAGGCGGATTCTTAATCACTGCACCACCAGGGAAGTCCCAGTTGGGAGATTTTTTAATCACAGTTTCAATTTTAGTACTTCTGATTAGTCTGTTCATATTTTCTATTTCTTCCTGGTTCTGTCCTGGGACATTGTACCTTTCTAGGAATTTGCCCATTTCTTCTAGGTTGTCCATTTTATTGGTATACAATTGCTTATAGTAGCCTCTTATGATCCTTTGTGTATCTTTGGTGTCTGTTGTAACTTCTCCTTTTTCATTTCTAATGTTATTGATTTGAGCTCTCTCCCTCTTTTTCTTGATGAGTCTGGGAAAGATTAATGTATTTTACTTACCTTTTCAAATAAACAGCTTTTAGTTTCATTGATCTTTTTTCTTGTTTTCTTTGTCTCATTTCATTTATTTTTGCTGTGATCTTTATGATTTATTTCCTTCTACCAACTTTGGGTTTTGTTCATTTCTTTCTCTAGTTGCTCTAGGTGTCAGGTTAGGTTGTTTATTTCAGATTTTTCTTGTTTCCTGAAGTAAGATTGTAATGCTTTAAACTTCCCTCCTAGAACTTCTTTTGCTGCATCACATAGGTTTTGAATCATCATGCTTTCATTTTCATTTGTCTCTAGGTATTTTTTGATTTCCTCTTTGATTTCTTCAGTGATCCATTGCTTGTTCAGTAGCATATTGTTTAGCCACCACATGTTTGGGATTTTTACAAATTTTTTTCTTGTAGTTGATTTCTAATCTCATAGCATTTTGGTTGGAAAAGATGCTTGATATGATATCAATTTTCTTAGATTTACCTAGGTTTGCATTGTGACACAGCATGTGAACAATCCTAGAAAATGTTCTATGTGAACTTGAGAAGAATGTGTATTCTTCAGCTTTTGGATGGAAAGCTCTATAAATATCAATTAAGTCTATTGGTCTAATGTGTCATTTAAGGCCTGTGTTTCATTGTTGATTTTCTGTCTGGTTGATCTGTCCATTGATGAAAGTGGGGTATTATAGTCTCCCACTATTATTGTGTTACTGTCAATTTCTCCTTGTATGGCTGTTAGCATTTCCCTTATATATTGAGGTGCTCCTATGTTGCATTCATATATATTTACAATTGTTATATATTCTTGGGTTGATCCTTTGATCATAATGTAGTGTCCTTGTTTGTCTCTTATAACAGTCTTTATTATTAAAATCTATTTTGTCTGATATGAGTATTGCTACTCCAGCTTTCCTTTGAATTCCATTTACATGAAATTCCTTTTTCCATCTCACTTTCAGTCGTTTGTCCCCCTAGATCTGAAATGGGTCTTGTAGACAGCATATATCTGGGTCTTGATTTTGTATACATTCAGCCAGTCTGTGTCTTTTGGTTGGCACATTTAATCCATTTCCATTTAAGGTAATTATTGATATGTATGTTCTTATTGCCATTTTTTAATTGTTTTGGATTTGTTTTTGTAGGTCTTTTTTTTCCCCTTCCTCTTTTGTTCCCTTCTTTTGTGATTTGATGACTAACATTAGTGTTGTGTTTGGATTCCTCTGTGTGTGTGTGTGTGTGTGTGTGTGTGTATCTATTGTAGATTTTCAGTTTGCCTTTACCATGTAGTTTTGATATAGCAGTCTGTACAAAAACAAGGTTGTTTTATGTTTCTGGTTTAAATGCCTTTCCAATACCCTGAATTTGTGCTCTCCTCTTCTCACATTTGCTGGGTTTGATATCATATTTGGTTACAGATGATTTCCTACTTTTACTGTATGTTTGCCTTTACTGGTGAGCTTTTTCATTTGTAATTTTCTTGTTTCTAGTTGTGGCTTTTTCTTTTTCACTTAGAGACGTGCCTTTAGCATTTGTTGCAAAGCTGGGCTGGTGGTGCTGAATTCTCTTAACTTTTCCTCCTCTGTAAAGCTTTTGGGTTCTCTGTGGAATCTGAATGTTAGCCTTGCTGGGTAGATTCTTGGCTGGTTATAGATTCTTTCCTTTCATCACTTTAAATATAATTTGCCTGTCTTTCTGGCCTCAGAGTTTCTGCTGATAAATCAGCTGTTAACTTTATGGAATTCCCTTGTGTGTTATTTGTTGCTTTTCCCTTGTTGCTTTTAATATTTTTTCTTTGACTTTAATTTTTTTCAAATCTATTACTATGTGTCTCAACATGTTTGCCTTGGGTTTACCCTGCCTAGGACTCTCTGTGCTTCCTGGACTTGGGTGACTGCTATTTCCCCAGGTTGGGGAAGTTTTCAGCTATTATCTCAAATATTTTCTCTGTTCCTTTCTCTCTCTCTTCTTCTGAGATCCCTACAGTGTGCATATAATGTTGCCCTAGAGGTCTCTCATATGTCCTCATTTCTTTTCATTCCTTTCTCTTAACTCTGTTCTGTGGCAGAGATTTCCACTATTCTGTCTTCCAGGTACTTATCCATTCTTCTGCCTCAGTTATTCTGCTATTGATTCCTTCTAGTGTATTTTTCATTTCAGTTATTTTATTGTTCATCTTCGTTTGTTCTTTAGTTCTTCTAGGTCTTTTTAAAAGTCTTTGTTAAACATTTCTTGTATCTTCTCAATCTGTGCCTCCATTCTTTTTTTGAGCTCTTGGGTCATCTTTACTATCATTACTCTGAATTCTTTTTCAGATAGATTGCCTATCTCCACTTCACTTAGTTGTTCTTCTGGAGTTTTATCTTGTTTCTTCATCTGGGACATATTCCTCTGCCATCTCATTCTATCTAACTCTTTGTGATGTGTTTTCTGTTCTGCAGGCTGCAGGGTTGTAGTCCTTCTTGCTTCTGCTGTCTGCCCCCTGGTGGATGATTCTAAGACGCTTATGCAGGCTTCCTGGTGGGAGGGATTTACTTCTGCCCACTGATTGGTGGAGCTGGATCCTGTCCATCTTGTGGGCAGGGCCATTTCGGGAGGTGTGTTTATCAGGCATCTGTGTGCTCAAGAAAACTTTGAGCAGACTGACTGCAGATGGATGGGGCTGAGTTCCTACCCCATTTGTTGTTTGGCATAATGAGCCCCAACAGTGGATTCTACAGGCTGTTTGGTGGGGCCAGTTCTTCGTGAGAAAATGATGGCTTCCAATAGGGCTCACAGAAATGAGTACTCCCCAGAACTAATGACACGAGTGTCCTTATCCCTGCAGTGAGCCACAGCTGTGCCGTTCCTCTACAAGAGAGTCTCCAAAGCTAGCATCTAAGTCTGGCCCAGTGTCTTATGAGGTCATCATATATATCCCTGGGTCCTGGTTTGCATGAGACCCCCTGTGTGCCCTAAAAGTGTGGAGTTTCCATTTCTCTCAGTCCCATGGAATTCCTGCAAACAAAACCCATTGGACTTCAAAGCCAGATTCTCTGGGGGCTCCTTCTCCCATTGCCAGACCCCCAGGTTGGGGAGTCTGATGTGGGGCTCAGAACTTTCATTTCTGTGGAAGAACTTCTCTGGTATGATTAATTTTCAGTTTGTGAGTTTCCCACCCTGTGGGTATGGGATTTGAGTTTATCACCACTGTGCTCATCCTACTATCTTGTTGTGGCTTCTCCTTTGTCTTTGGATGTAGGGTAAATCTTTTGATAGGTTCCTGGTTTTCTTTCTGTTTTTTTTTTTTTTCTGTCAATGATTGTTCAGCAGTTAGTTGTCATTTTGTTGTTTCCATAAGAAGATATGGGGGCTTCCTTGGTGGCACAGTGGTTGAGAGTTCGCCTGCTGATGCAAGGGACACGGGTTTGTGCCCCTGTCTGGGAAGATCCTACATGCTGTGGAACATCTGGGCCCGTGAGCCATGGCTGCTGAGCCTGTGCTTCCGGAGCCTGTGCTCCACAATGGGAGAGGCCACAAGAATGAGAGGCCCACATACTGCACAAAAAAAAAAAAAAGAAGATATGAGCTAATGTCCTTCTATTACACCATCTTGTCTCAGCTGGTGTTTATGAAGATCTGATGGAGTTGTGAGTGAAACTACACTGGGAGGAAACAACTCTACTCAGTCAAGGGTGACGTGAGTGCTCTTTTTGCCACAAGCCTGGACTGCAGCCCCACTTTTGGCCAGCTCCAGATTCCTAACTTCCTCCCTCAAGCTTCTTGTGGTGAAAGACACAAGAACTGAAAGAGGCTTGTCCTTAGAGCTTGTGACCTCATGTAACCCCAACCTCCTGTACCAGGTCTGGGCTAGGACCCCGGAACCCGAGTGTCAAAATCCTTTGTTTTTGAGCCCTTTGTTCAAAAATGCTCAGTGTGGTAAATTGTGGTAGATTATCATATCTATGTCCCTTTCCCACACTGGTGTTTAGTCTTGTGACTGCTTTAGCTAATTGGACATCAGCACACATTAATGCAAGCAGAATCTTGACAAGTGCTTGTACTTCACACCTTGCTTTCTTAGAATATTTCCACCACTGTGTCAAGTAGACTGGATTAAAAGAGGTTATAACTGTCTCAGTCATTTCATCGCATCTCAGCTGGTGCTGGACATTTTCAAGGTAAGGTGTCAAACTGGACCATCTAGTCATAATTAAGCATCCATCTGACTGAAGCCAAGCAAGTGAGTCCAAGCAGATCCAGTAAAATAACTGTCCATTCATCCCATATTGAACATTTTACAACCTAGAATTATGGGAAATAATAAATTATAATTGTTTTAATTCAAAGTTTTAGGATTTTTTTTTTTATGTAACAGCAGACTATTGATATAGAAATTGGCCTTCAGTAAGACAATCCACTCTTCTATCAGGCCAGTTACTTCTAAATGTTGTAATGCATGGTAAGACTAGTGAATTCTGTGGAGGTAAGGCCATTGCAGCACCTCTTTCATCATAAAATGAGTTCCTTGGTTAGAGACAACACTAATGGAAATCTCTGGAGTAAAACTGACTTTCTAGTAAACCATAGGAGTTGGTGTTGGCAGAAACATTGTCAGCAAGAAAGGCAAATTCATATCCCATGAGGACACATCACTGTTCCCTCCATGATGAAAGGGATCTAAATATAATTGACATAGGACTCAATCTTCCAGTATATGTAAATGATTTTTCATGTCCATAAAATTGAGTCACTATTCCTATTAAATAATTTAATTAAATAATAAATTTATTAAATGAGACTCCTAATTAACATTGAAAAAGTGTTTATATATGCTGTGCTGCAGATAAGCTGGGTCAAGAAAAGGACTGACTTCATGATGTCTCTTGTGTATTATAGAAAATTGGATCAAGGTTTGCAGCAGTCTCTCCACCGCTCCAAAAACAATACCAAGCTCTGGAAGTAAAATTTATATTAACACACAGGGCATGGAATTGTAGTTTTAGATCTCAGATTATGTTTGGTGGGAAGATTGTGCCCAAAATGAAGGGATATTTCACAGTGGACTCATAATAAAAGTAATTGTTGATCAGGCAGAGGTAAATCTCCAGTTGTTTAGGGGTTTCTACAAAATTAAAAAAAAATTCTGGCACAGAAAGGAAATTCCCTGATATATCCCTATGTCTAGATGAAGTTGTCAATCACTCATGAATAACTGGACTCTAATCTGGCAAAATAAACCACAGAAAATATAGAAAAATTCCCCTTCCCACTGTGGTGGCCAGAATCCATCTCTATTAGAATCTATCTCTATCAGAATCCATCTCTATCAGAATCCATCAGAATGTTCTCTGTCATGTGAGCAAATAGAGAAAAAGCACCAAATATGTGAAATGTTTCAATAGTTCAAATAAATGGCTGATTAATGAAATGTGAGACAAACTAGTTATAAGAAACAGTACAAGGTTCTAGAAATTTATTTTTTTAATTCTCACAGATCCAAGAAGCTAATACAACTAATGTAAATATATGAAAGAAATGGATATATCTAAAGTCTCTCTGCTTCTCATTCTCCTTTTGTATTTTCTCTTTATATATCTGTCAAAAACTAGGAGAGCAAAGGAAATGTTGGGACACACTACTGTCCATCTACTCAAAGTTATATGACTTTTTGATTTGTGCAGTCCAGGAATTTCCAATCTTGTCTTAATTGCTATTCTACTTTTATTTTATCATTAACTTTGACATAACTTTTAAAAGTCATTTGCTAATAAACTACTTGCTAGTTAAAACTTAATGTGGGGAATCTCATGGTCTTGAGGCAATTCAGAAGAAGAAAAATCAGAAATGGCTCTGTAGCTATTCTACATACTACAACAGACAGTTGGAGCAATGTGACAGAATCCAACTCACTTCTCATAACTCTATACTTAGCCAAGCTATAATCTTTGTGTGAAGGTCACAGAAATATAAGATGGGCAAAAAACTCAAGAAATAATTAACAAGTTCTTCTTGAAGCTATTACTGAAAGATATTTTCCATCTGACTAAGAAATTAGTAAAGAAACCAGATATGGCTAGACATGATACAAAACAGGGTTGACAAATTACAGACAGTGGGGTTCTGTCAGTTTTGTAGATAAACTTGTATTCAAATATAGACACACCTATTAGTTTATGTGTCATCTATGGTTGCTTTCATACTAAAAATGTCACAGTTGATTATTTGTGATAGGAGTTGTCTGGTGTAAAAAACCTAAAATATTTCCTATCATCTGGCCCTTTACAGAAAGAGTTTGTGGATCTCTGATCTAGGCCAACTTTTCTCATGTGGATTCTGGAGGTTCTTTCTGGTTGATCTAGGTCACTCTTTCAGATTGGCCATTCAGCAGATTGTCTTTCCTCAACCTTGACCTGCCTTCTTTGTTCCTTTTCTTCTTGCTTCTGACAAGAAGCAACCCCCTGTATTAGATGGTTGCTATTCATTAACCACTTTGATTTGAAGACTTTTGCATTTATAAGCAATTTTTCATATATTATTTATTTGACTTTTAAAATCTCTTCTTTGAGAAATCTAATTGTCTTTAAGATAAATAAGACTCCCATCTAACCAGGTCATATGTTTCTACGCTATTAGAGTAGGTGGATTATTTCTGGATTTTCTTACTATCCCTCTGAAAGACTTTTTAAAAATTAAATTTACTTGATAAATTTTATTTATAGATCCACAAAGAGGATAGTACAGCATAATTACTTTCTGTCTATCATTTATCTATCTATCATCTATCTATCTACCTCTCTATATTCTATCATCTATCCATTATCTTTCTATCTTTTCAAGAAAATGTTATTCAGGGCTCTAGTTTTATGTATCCAGCTTTTGGTTTTGCTGAGTTTAGAGGGTTGTTGTTTTCAACCTCTTTACTGGAACTTCTGCCTAGTAAATATCAAAAGCAATAGTTATCATATGCCAGACTTATAAAGCCAAGTGTTTTAAACACATTAGTTTATCACTACCTACAGTATCCATACATAATATGTTTTATTATCATCAGGTCTATTTTATAAACTTTGAGAAGTTAAGTGGAGCAAGGATTGAACCTATGCAATTTTTTTCTCTGTTTGTATTGCCTCCTATGTAGTGTGAAGCTTGACATGTTGTCTAATTCAAATCTGTCACTTTACAAATAAGAAAAATAAGACTCAGAGGGTGAAGTGACTTTTTCAAAATGAAAGGTTAGTCAGGATTGGAATTCAGATCTCATGACTATGAACTTTGTAACTCTTTCAAGTATTGGAGGTCTGCTTTCACATTTTGTCCTTAGAAAGGATATTAATTTTCATAGTTATTGTTTTCATGTATCTGTGTAATCCTGATCAGACATGTCTCTAGGAAGCATTCAGGATGCTTATTTGTGAGTATGTCCTGTAGTTAGTGATTAAAATATTTCATTTGGTGGAAGAGTAAGTGATCATCTCCCATTCAGGAAGTAAATAAACATATTTTTTATGGTTCAAAAGTTTTTGTAAATTCATATTCTTTTCATGGCTCTTTATGAAAGAAAAGTTAATTTAACTATGAGTGTGTGTCTCTATGCTGTTACTGCTTAATTAGGTTGATTAGAGTCTTGGTTGGACTATTTACTTTGTCAAGGTTTTCAATACTCAAGACAAAATATGTGTGGAGAGGTAATTCATACAGCTATAATAAAAATTTGGAATACTCAGGTTCTTTTTAATATACATTTAATAAATTGTCTTAATTACAACTCAGCAGAAGATCTTGACAATACTTTGCACTTTACATGGAGGAATTTGTTGGTGGTGCTCATAATCTGTCATTTATCTATGAATTTTGTAAGTTAGAATTGTTATATTTCATATTCTTATTTGACAAATGACTGAAACATCAATTGTGTGGGGAGAGACATTTAACTGGATTTCTGTCTACTATATTCAAGGAACCAAGAAATGACAGAACATGCAGACCACATGGATGTATGCCCACAGGTCAAAACTGCTTATGTTTGTAAATAAAGTTTTATTGGAACACTGCCACACTCATTCATTTATGTACTGTCTGTGGCTGCTTTTCTGTTACAAAGGTAGAGTTGACTTGTTTTGGCAAAAACCACATGACCTGCAAACTAAAATATTACCTAGCATTTTACAGAAAAGATAAAGTTCTATTCTATTTAATAGACTATTATAGGAAGGTGTTAAATGAACAGTTCCAATTGGTCAGGCAAAATTAAAGTTTATTGGGGAGACCACATCATCATTCATGACATGCTCATAGACTGAATTTTGTTGGAAGGAAAATTGTCTTTCTCTTTATGCAGAGCAATCATTAAACTAAGACTCAGAATTTTTTGTACAAAACTACATTGTATGTTATGCTATTGATTCTTCCTTCTTTTAAACATTGAAATCATTCTTTAAAGTGGACTATTAAAGAGGAAATTCATTAATAATATACTAGTGTTATATATATATCTCGGAGAGATCAACTATATAATTTATAATTTTAACTGGGACATTTTTGCAAAGAATGACTGAAATGACTGATATAAACTAAGATAGTTTGCTGACATCTGGAATAAATAGTTGACAGAAATCCAGTTAGATATCTTTCCCTTATACACTTGTTGCTTCAGTAATTTATAAAGTGGGATATTTGATCACCAGAACTCTATGTGATATTATATCTCTCTTAGAATTATTTAGTTCCTTAGCCACCTTTGATTACTCTAATATATTAGAATAGCAGTTTTCAGAGTTATTATTAATATTTGTAAAGCCCTTTCTTGAAATGAGGTCTGATATAGAAACCTATTACATAAAGCTCATGAGATGGAGATGATCTTGTTGTGAAAAGGACAATTGGCAGGAACCCCAAATGTTCAGCTTATTCTTCCCCTCTTCTTAGTAGTCTTTGATCCACCTCTGTGAAGTCTCCAGGATTCTAAGGAGCACAATTCAAAAACTATTCAATTATAAGAAAATAATTCAAACTAAATTTGTTCCTCTCAAACACGATTGATAGCATTTAGAACATCCAAAGGCAGTCACCAGAAGGAGATGCCAAGACAGGGATGTCATGAGCTGCATTACAAAAAAGCTCTAGAGAAATAAATTAAAATTCTCATATAAGAATGTACTACAATTTTTTTCAGTTACACTGGAAATATAGTTGTGAAAATCCAGTATCTTTTGGATAGTTATCAATTCCATAGGATTTGATAGGCAGGCAAATACTCCTGACTGTTCCCATTCCTGGCTTCACCTTGGAAAGGTAATTTCACTCTCTGAGTCTTGGTTTTTTCTATGTACCAAATTTTAAAATTCTTCTGAGAGATACCTCCTAAAAGAAAAAATATATATACTGGTTGTTTCTAAATTCATGGGTTTTAGAAGTTAAGTATCAAGTTTCAAGAACATTTTTGTAATCCTAAGCTGTGGTATATTCCTTTTAGAGGATGAGATGACTTAATTGCATGATGTAGATACTTATCATCAAGTCATGCATACAAAGAGATGCAGATCTCAATAAAAATTTTTTAAAATGTACACACCTAAATATGTCTTTGGAATCACATATGTATTTGGTACATAAATTACCCTGCATTTATATAAGCAGCCTGTGAACATATGGGTTACTTAGAAATTGGGCTGTGATTTTTAAGTTACATTTGCTATAATTTATATATTACTGCAATTTTATGACGGACAGTGCTAATCTTCTGCCATTAATGTGTCACTGAAACCTCAAATAAGGATTAAACAGATCTCTAACAACTTCCAATACCTTGAATAGCTCTCTAGATTCTGGTTTCTAGACACATGAAGTTTTCTCAAGTGTATCTTCAAGACTGCACTTTGCTATCAGTTATTTACGGGAATTAATATGGAGAGATGGAACAGCAGGTCTGTGTGGGATGGTGGCAAATTGGAGTCTAAAAATGAGTGATGTTGTTGTAATGAGGTATATACATTTGAAGCAGAGGGCGGTTGAGGCAGAGGGAGAGAGAAGAAAAATATAATATGATCTGGTTTATTTAAAAACTTTGGATGAAAAATAAATCACTCAAATATGTTCAGATGGAAGGTCTCCTCTTTATTTTTATACAAATGTCTCATCATTCCAGAAAGACACATATAACCAACAAGAGAACATAACATATTTAAATGGAAAAAACACTATTTCTCTTTCATTATAGTTGTGTATTCTATTTTCTATTACAATTAATTTGTCTTTATTGCTCAAATAGATCAGGAAATGAAGGCAATGGAAGCCCTGGTACTTCAGAAGCAAGGAAGCCCAAACAGATAAATTTTACTTTGCCATAAACCTAGACATCTGCTATGGTATATTTGTTGCTTATAGGCAACTTACAAGAGAAATTAAGCTCTAATCTAAGTTGAAAAATTACAACCAAATGGCAGGTCTTTATAAATAGTATACCATGGTGACTATGCTGGGATTATCGAATTCATTAAGTGCAATATATAAAAGAGGATAGGTCCTCTCTTTAATTAGCTAATAACACTAAACTCTTAAGGGTTGGGCAATAAACTTCCCAGGTGGATTACCTAGTTATCTGTGTGATCACTGCACTGATGTGAGCACTCTTGCTGGGTTGGATTGGGTTGTTTTTTTTCTTTTTTTTTGAAACACTAAAAAATCAATGTTTTTGCCTGGAACTTTTCCTTGAATGTGGTTATGTAGAAGAAGAAATACAAGTAATGTGAAATTGATATTATTGTAAGTACTTGACTGGACAGAGAATCCAATGCCCCAGACATAGAACTTCTGAACTGAGAGATCTGCAGAAAATGATTTGCCCTCTTGATTAGTGCTGTGGTAACATAATAATGATAAGAAGAGGTCTCTCACATAATGTTTGCCACAGACTAAGCATTTTACATACAAGCCTCTGAGATAAGTACATTTCTCATGACCAGGTGAGAAAATTGAGGACTGGATAGATTAAGAAGGACAGAGTGGATTAAGAAGGACTCAGTAGGGATGTAAACACAGCCTATCTGGATCCTGAGTCAAGTCTCAATGTTGAACCACCACACCAGTGGTTCTCAAACACTAATGTGCATTCAGCTTACCTGGGGATGTCACTAACATGCAGATTCTTATTCATTTGGTCTGGAACAGGGCCTGAGATTCTGCATTACTAACACATGCCTAGGTGATGACAATGTGTCTGACATCTAAGAACACTTTGAATAGTAAGGAACTAGACTACGGAGCTTGTTGCCATGTATGAAACAAGGAACACTAGGAAACATTCAATCATCCTGCCATTAAAGTGAGAAATTTCTTAAAATATGTTGCTTGGCTCAGTGTCTGTAAATCTCCAGGCTCAATTTATTCTTCTTTAGGTGAGGACCCTACCTTATAGGTGGGGTCCTATAAGGTGGACTATGAATGAGGAGCCATTCATAGGTGAATGAATGAGGAGTCAGTGAGGACATCCACAGGAAATCTCCATGAATGGATTGGCAATATCATGGCTGAAAATGTCCCATCTAACAGCTCCATCTCAGATGGGTAATGAAAGCAATGCAACTGGTTTGTCCATGTCTCATGAAGGGACAAGGAGTGGGGAGCAAACAAAAGTCAAGAGGACATTTCCCAGCAGGACTTTTCAGAACAAAATTTTTCAAAGCTGTCTCATGTTTTTCAGCAAATCTGTCTAAAGTAATTCTCTAACCTGCTTAGTCAAACTCTTTTTGCACTTTTCTGGGAACCTAGAAAGGTTTGCAGAAAGAAGGAGGTTTCAGAATCTGTGTTATCAGAAGTCCAGTTGTCCTGCTGCTCCCAATCTCCACTGTGAGAAAGCAGCAACTTGACCAGCTGGAAGAAGAACCTTGAAGACAGGAACCAGGACCATGTTGCATGATTAAGGCTTCAATGATCCATCCAGTCCATGAAACACAAAAACCTGCATTAATACAACAGCTATCATTTTGAAGGTTTTTCTGTGTAAGTTGCTATGGTAAAGGTTTTATATGTTTTTAATTAGTACAATGCCTAGCAAGTTTCATTTTAAATATGAGGCAACTAAGAATCACAGAAGTGAAGTTATTTGCTCAGATGGCACAGCCCATGAGTGGTAGAGCTGTGGTTTTGCTCAGGCATGTCTGTATTATGAACCCACACTCAGTAGTCTTGCTCTACTGCCTCCTCGGACTTGTAAAATTAATGGTACCTAAACTAGTGTTTTTCAGCTATATTTTAAAATATATAGATATAATTAAACTACTCCCAGAAATTGTGATTCAAATAATCTGGAGCAGGGCTCATACATGGGCAGCTTGCACACAGGCACACGGAAGTGTGAGAGTCACTGCTTTCCACTGTGCATGGCCCATTATAGGTGACACTGCACTGTCCTTTTCCACCATCCTCTTTATCCCATGGCAGCACAAGTCTGTGAGACAGGCACTGGTATTCTTATGAGTTGACTGGACAGGGTTTAAGCTGGAATCCAGGTGTTCTGGCACAGACTTGAGCATGCTTTTGATCACAAAATTGCTGCCTCTCTTCTCCTAACAGAATTAGAACTCAGGCAAAACAGACAAGAATTGTAAGAAGTGGCAAATTTTAGGTGTTTATATCAGCTTAGCCAGGATATTTAACATTCACTTTAAAGAACTGGCATCAGAAAGATGAATGATGGACATAAATAAATAATGAATTGTAAGTGTCCACCTCTCTCTTTTTCTTGTCAGTGAAATGGGAGCAGTGGTGGACTTTATGGAGCTGTGAGATGTAAATGAAACCTGTGAAAGTGCTTTGAAAACTGTAAAGTACTTTGTAAAATATAAGACATTATTAAATAGACAAATCTTTCAATAGCAAAATGTGAGAAAATAATCTTGGTTGACATAACTAATTCCATCTAAACTGACTACAGAAGAAGGCTAAGTTCAAATATTATGCTTCCTAGATTAAGGTAGAAGAGGGAGATGATTGTTAAACTCTCATGACAGCATTCATTACAGTAGTGGGATCCAGATGTCAGCAAAATTTGTCTTGCTTTGTTCTCTGAAGTGGGTCTTCTGCATTTCTTAACTCACTTTTAAAATTGGTTGGTGGCTGATCTGACACAGATGTAAGCATGTGAGGGAAGATAAGAGGGGGAAGAGATAGGAGAGAGAGCTTCTTATTCTCTAAAAACCTGATTACCTATTATGCCAATTGGCCTTTTAACAGTCACTCTCATCTTCTGTAATATTGTACTCACACTGACTGATAATCAACTACGTCTTGATAACCAGGACATTCCATCTCCAAGCCAGATGTCTCTTCTGAGCTCTAGGCCTATGTATTCAATTTTCTACTAGAATATATGCATGGCTGCCTCACTGACCCCTTAAATTTAACTTTTACAAAACTTAACCTGACATCTTTCTTCTAAATGTGCTTCTCCTTCTTTACTCCCTATGCCACTGGAGATTGCTACCACATATCTAGTTTCTCAAGTCAGAAAGCTGGGTGTCATATTTGATTCCTCTATTTCTGTCAACCCTAACCAGATTCTGTCCACTGTCCCTTCTTAATATCTCTATAGTTTTCATTCTCCATTATGTTGACTTTTTCCTAATTCAAGCCACTTTCATCTCCAATAACTTTTTAAATTTTGTAGCACATTTCCTTGACTCCAATTTTGTCTAGTTCCTATCCATACTCCACATTGTGCTCAAACTGATCTTATTAAAACCAAAATCTAATCTTCTCAGAATTCTTTAACAGCTTTACATTGCCCTCATGTGGAGTCCAAATTTCTTAAAATGACCTTCAAAAACATTTTTATTATGCCTTCTTTTGATCTATGCTAGCTACCTTATTTCTTGACACACACTTTCTTTGTACTCAAATTCTACTAAACTAGGTTTTGTTTTGTGAATACATCCTACCTTTTCACACCCATGCTTCGTTCTCTGCCAGGGATTGCTTTCTGTGAGCTTTCCTCAACTGCCTTTACCTGGTGCCACTCAGAGACGTTTCTGATACACTCATAGTCCTTTTCTAATCTTCTCTGACTCCCGTTTGTCCTGCACTGGATACTATACTTACTGCTTTCATAGGAGCTCTCAGAAGTGAGGAAACTCTTAGAATTTCCAGAATCGGTTATAAATGCCTGGTGACATTTCATCTCTCCCTTATCAAAATTCCTTTTTTTTTTTTTTTTTTTTTTTTTTTTTTTTTTTGCGGCACGTGGGCCTCTCACTGCTGTGGCCTCTCCCGTTGCGGAGCACAGGCTCCGGACGCGCAGGCTCCGCGACCATGGCTCACGGGCCCAGCCGCTCCGCGGCATGTGGGATCTTCCCAGACCGGGGCACGAACCCGTGTCCCCTGCATCGGCAGGCGGACTACCAACCACTGCGCCACCAGGGAAGCCCTCATAATGCATTTTGAAGGCAGAGTGTATGTTTTGTCCACCATCTGTTGCTGAACTTAGTACCTGCCTGGTAGGCATTCAAATGTGTTGAACAAAGTAATAAATACATGTTAGCTGCAGCAAAGCATAGCTGCCTGGGAAGAAATGGAATTTTTGGCTGAATTATTTTAATTAAACATTAGGCATAAATGTCAGATATTTAGGGTGAAAATAAAATTCAGAGCAAATGAGGTGACTTTATAATTGGAGCCTTATAAACTCTGAAAACCTTAGGAGTCAGAATTAATAAAAATATTTGGGTAAGTCTGTCCATCCTCTGTCAGTTTTGGGAATAATTTAAAAAGTTCTTCCATCCTTCCAATAGTTCTATTGGTCTCCTCAATTTATATAAGAGTGTTCTGTTCTGAGTGATGTTACAAAGTTGATGCATAGAAATGATCCAAATCCTGGATCTGGGGCTCTGGATTTTACATATGTAAATTTATCACACATGAAATAATATAGTCTTATGCTAATTCCATTTTTTAAAGTATGGCATCGTGTATATTTTGATCAAGGAGAAATAAATGGAGTTTGGACTCAGACTGAGCTTATATTGATCTCTTACTATCACATATACTATATCTTCAGCAAAGTAAATTTCAGCAATTTATTTTTCTCATCATTAAAATGTAATAAATGCAACCTACTTATGTCACAGAATTGGGTGAGGATTACATGCATTATGTAATAGTAGGCCTTGAACAAAATACACTTTCTTTCCTTGAAGATTATATTCCTTTTCAACACAATGGAAAAATACTTGAGCTTTCAAGAGTATAACACACTGTTGGGCCAGAAAATTTTCATTCAAGAATTGTACCAGAATACTAATAAAATTATTCAATATACATGTAAAAATATTACTCTTCAAGCACTATTTTTATCCCTTTTTTATGTTTAATAAACATTTTAATGAAGTGTACTATGCACACAAAACAGTGCAACAACTAATAAATGTTTAGCTAGTTGAATTATTACAAAGTAAACATATTTTACCACTATGCAGATTTTAAAAATTGAATATTATCAGTACCCTAGAAGCCCCTCTCCTGCCACTAACCTTACAGTCACTAACCTTACACTCCTTTCCAAATATAGCCCTTAACCTGCTACTAATACCATCAGTTATTTTTGCCTATTTTTGAACTTTATATGGGAATCATATAATCTGTATTTCTTTGGGTCTGGCTTCTTTCATTTAACACTGTGTTTAAGATTCATGTGACAAGTTTTTATGTTGTGAGATGCTGTTATGCTATGTGTAGAAATAGCTTATTCATTTTCAGTTGTAGAGTGTTCCACTGAATGAATGGAGAAAAGTTTATCCACATACTACTGACAGACAATTGGCTTTTTGGGGGGAGTTTGGCTATTATAAATGATAATGCTTCAAAAATATGCTTTCAAAGCTTATACAAGCAGAATTGCATGGTTGTACGTTATGCATATGTTCTACTTAAGTGGATACTGCCAGTTTTCCACAGTGCTTTTACCATTAAACATTCCCATCAGCAGTTATGAGAGCTCTAGTATTATGACATTATTCTTTTATTAATTGTAACTTTAAAGTTATAGCGATATCTCACAATCATTTTTATATGGCATTTCCA
Source organism: Phocoena phocoena (assembly GCF_963924675.1). NCBI lineage: Eukaryota > Metazoa > Chordata > Mammalia > Artiodactyla > Phocoenidae > Phocoena > Phocoena phocoena. The sequence continues at coordinate 23,968,228 of NC_089232.1, read as the reverse complement.
TAATGACTAATAAGGTTGAGCACCCTTTTTATTTTAATAGTGTTTGAATCTCTTCTCTTGATACATAATTGAAAACAAGTCTCTCTGCACATGTTTTTCCTATTGTATTCTTTTTCTTCCTGATTTTTAAAAATTCTTTATAAACAATATAAACTTTGAGGCTTTTGTCAACTATATTTATTGCAAGTATCTTCTACTTGATGTTTTGTCTTTTGACTTTCTTAATGTGTTCTTAATTTTTAATGTATTCCAGTTGGTCAATCTTTTCCTCATGTTAGCACATCTTTGCTTATCCAAAATTTTAAAGTTTATTTTCCTGTTGTCTTATGAAACCTTACTGTTTTACTTTTGAAATTTCATCTAAATTAGTCTAAAATGGAGTTGTATATTTATGGTCTGAGAGAGGGGTAAAGATTTTTCTTTTTCTTTTCTACCCAGTATCCAAATATTCAGTAAATGCAGCACAATTTAATGAAAAGATTGTCCTATTTTCACTGTCTACAGTGTCACCTTTTTACAAATTTCATGACTATATATAAATAGTCTACTTCACAACTCACTATTCTGAAATTTTGGTCTATTTATTTGTCCTCACCACTTTACTTCATAGTGCCTGACATTCTCTGTGTGTGTACATATATATGTAATTGAACAGATAGATAGATTGATTGTGTGTGTGTGTGTGTGTTGAACTAATAAATGTCAGATAAAGTAGTGTATAGTTGACTAGAAAGACGTAAAATATTTCTTCCATATTAATTCAAGTACACAAGCATTAAGTGATCAAATATCAAGCATTTAGAGTAGAAAAATCCAGAGTCAATGAGGTGAGTTTATCTTAATAAATATTTTTATGATATGTCTTGATATCTGGTGATTTAAGTCTCCCAACCTTGTTTTTCTTCCAAGATTTTATTGGCAATAGGAGGTCCTTTGTATCTCCATGTAGATTTTAAATTATCTTTTCAATTTCCACAAAATAATGAAATGATTTTTTATTTCATTAGGATCACAAGGTATCTACAAATCAGTTTGGAGAATTAGATATCTTTACAATTTTAAGTCTTCTAATATTTATTTATTTAGGTGTCTTTTAATTTATTTATTTAGGTGTCTTTTAATTTCTCCCAATAATGCATTGTAGTTTTATATATGGAAGTCTTATATTCAATATCATCATCATCACCATCATCATCATCAATTTCTAGCATAATTCCATTGTGCTAATAAATTGTTATTTTGTTATTTTAATCCTTTGAAATTTGTTGAAACTTGTTTTAAGATCCAGCATATGGTCAATTTTTGTCAGTGTTTCATATGCACTTGAAAAGAATGTGTGTAGTTTATGAGTTCTATTCTAGATAAATAAATTAGATCAATTTTATTAATGATGTTGCTCAAATTTTCGATACATTTACTGAATTTTTCCCTATTTTTTTCTATTGTTTATTGAGAGAGGTGTGTTAAAATATCCCAACATGTTTGTGGATTTCTTGATTTCTCTTTTTAGTTCTATTTTTACTTTATAGCTAAATTTTTAGTGCCTATAAATTTGGCATTGTTATGATTTGTTGGTGAGTTGACTTTTTATTCTTCTTGTCTCATTTTTATTTAACCCCTTAATTAAGCATGTTTTGTTTGATATTTGTATACATACACAAGTTTTTTCTTGGTTGGTGTTTGCATGGTATATTTTTCCCTTTCTTTTACTTTCAACCTTTATTTATTTATGCATTGTATTCCAAGTTTCTCTCTTGTTGGCAACATGGTAGGCAGAATTCTAAGATGACCTGGCCCTTGCCTTTGTACAATCTCCTCCTTTTGAGTGAGAATGAAAGTTTATGTATAATGAGATATCACTCTCCTAATTATGTTATGCTATATGGTAAAATGGATTTTGCAGACGTTAAGTAGAGTTACTTATCAGTTGACTTTGGGTTGACTAAGAGTACGATGGACCTAATCTATCACAAGACCCCTTTAAAAGTAAGGAGTTTACTCTCAAAGCATGAGAAGGATCAAGGGAAAGCATGAGAAGGATCAGTGGCTCTAAAGACAAAGGGGACCATCCAAAAAGGATTTGAGCATAATCTCTAGGAGCTGAGAGCAGCCCACAGGAGACATTTAGTAAGAAATGGGGACTTCAGTTCTGCAGTGGCAGGACACCGGTTCCTACCAACAATATTGATTAGCTTGGAAACAAAGTATTTCCCAGATCTCTCAGGTGAGAATGCAGGTTGGTGGAGAGCTTGGGGTCGACACCTTTCAGCCTCATGAAACCCTAAACAAAGAATTCTGTCTAACCTGCATAAACTTCTGGCATGCAGGACTGTGGGCTAATAAATGGCTGTTATTTTAAGGCACAAAGTTTGTAATAATTTGTTATTCATATAGGGAAAACTAATTCATGTTATATACATCTATCTATCTATCTATCTATCTATCTATCTAATCTATCTATCTATCTATCTATCTATATCTATCTATCTATCTAGCTATCATCTATTTACCTACCTATCTATCTATGTGTATCTTCTGCTGGAGAATGTTAATCTTTTCAGGATTATTTAATTTTTATTTAATGTAATTTCTGATATACTTTGAGTCTAATGCTGCTAAGTTTCTAATTTACTTTCAATTTTCTCCACTGTTCTATGTTCTTATCTTTTACCTTTCTTGCCTACTTGAGTAAAGAAATGATTTTTTACTCCAATTTCTCCTCTCTGATTGCTAAATATACATTTATTTGCTCATTTTCAGAAGTGTCACAGTAGATTACAGTATCCACTCTTGACTTATTGGAGTCTATTATAAAGTATACCACTTTATTTCTTCCCACATTGTGTAAAAACTTAGGACCTCTCAATTCCACTTACCAACTTCTTGACTTTTGTGTTACTGTTGTCTTGTATTTTAATTTTCTCAATATTTTAAACCACACAAAACATTACTAATAAAGATGTATGAAGTCAAAATTCATTTAGATATTGCCAAAATATTCCCTCTTCCTTTGTATACATCGTTTGAGGTTTTCCTTTTGCCTAAAAACAACCTCTTGTTTTTAGTGTTTCCTTTAGTAAACAACTGCTAATGATTCAAGTTTTTGTTTGAATGAAATATTTTTTATTGTTAAAGAATATTTTTCCTGTATTAGAAATCTACTTTAGTAGGTTTTTTTCTTCCAGAACTGTGAAGATATCACTTTATTCTTTCCAGCTTTTATTAGTTGTGTTGAGAAGTAAGTTGCCCCAGTATTATTATTACTCCCTTGAAGAAAATATTTCTTTTTCCCTCTGGCCCATTTTATGATTTTTATTTCTTTTTCTGTTTGTTTTTCAGCAATTTTATTATGATGTGCTTATAATGATTTTCTTTGTGTTTATTCTGTTTGGGGTTTGTAGTGCTTCCTGAGTCTGTGGCATCAGATCCTTGATCTGTTTTGGAAAATTCCTTGTTATTGTATTTTAAAGTATTACTTTTACAACATTCTCTCTCAGCTTTCCTTCTGGAACTAATTTTGTGTGTGTGTGTATGTGTGAAATGCTCTTTTTTTATCATTATTCCTAAAGTGTAGTTCTTCAGAAACCCCTAACAAAAATCATCTGATACATGTCAAATTCTCTATTCTTTGGAAGAATGGGATTCAGTATTTTGGTTCCACCTGTGCTAAGAAATTTCAAAAGCTCTGTTTAACTTCTCAGCCTCTCAGCTACTGTTTTCTGCACAGCTTCTCAGTCTCTTAATTACTCAATTATAGAAAAAGAAAATACCAAGTGTCAGGCTAATCACTCTGATCTTGCCTTACTTCCTGAACTTGGCTGGAAGTTCTCAGTGCCTTGGTATCTTTGTGATACCTTTAAACATCTTTCTATCTATCTATATCTACCTCTAGATTTATATATATATATATATATATATATATATATATATATATATATAATCTTTTGATCTATATCTACCAATTAATTGATCAATCAATTGGTAGAGCTCCAAGTTTTCTAGTTTTTCTAAGTAAAAAGTTAGCCTGAAAAAATCTTGCGTGTTATTTCTGGAAGCAGAAAAATTCAAACATTAAACATAATAGCAAAGTATTGGATATAACCTAATTTTTTTTTTCTGGAAAGGCAGATTGCTAAATAGATTATGATACTATCAATCAATCCTCTATTATTGTTTTTTAAAATGACTGAGTTAACCCTGTTATATATTGACATGGAGAAATGTCTGTAATATAATGTTAAGTGAAAACAATTTGAGTTCCAAAACAGTAGGTATATTATAAACCTGTTTTTATTGGCAAAAGCAAACAAAATACTCTACAGAAAATATGTGGTAAATGTGTGTGTGTGTGTGTGTATGTGTGTATGTGTATGTTTATATAAGCATATAGGTTTAGATACTTTGGAAGGATTGATGTATACCCACTAAATATTAGTATTTTGTTACCCCAAAGAAGTGACATGAAATCACTGGAGATGGGCAGCTTTTACTTTTTCTCTGTACTCCTGGAAAATATTTGAATTTTGATGCATTTATCTTACTTCATTACTTTTGTTTTTAATTGGGGTATAGTTGTTTTACAATGATGTGTTAGTTTCTGCTGTACATGAAGTGAATCAGTTATATGTATAAATATATCCTCTCCCTCTTGTGTCTTCCTTCCATCTCCCCATCCCATCCATCTAGGTCACCAGAGAGCATGGAGCTGAGCTCCCTGTTCTATACTGCAGGTTGCTGCTAGCTATCCATTTTACACATGGTAGTGTATATATGTCAATCCCAATCTCCAAATTCATCCCACCCTCCCTTTCCCCACCCCCTGTTCACACATCCATTCTCTATGTTTGCATCAATATTCCTGACCTCCAAATATGTTTATCTGTACCGTTTTTCTAGATTCCACATAAATACATTAATATATGATATTTGTTTTTCTCTCTGGCTTACTTCACTCTGTATGACAGACTCTAGGTCCATCCGTGTCTCTTATCAAGCATCGTTTCCAGACACAACGTTATGAGATTAGAAATCAATTACAGGAAGAAAAACCCTGCAAAAGCACAAACACATGGTGGCTAAACAAAACACTACTAAATAACCAAGAGATCACTGAATAAATCAGAGAAAATCAAAAATTACAAAGAAACAAATGACAATGAAAACATGATGACCCAAAACATATGGGATGCAGCAAACGCAGTTCTAAGAGGGAAGGTTACAGCAATTTAATCCTACCTCAAGAATCAAGAAAAATCTCAAAGCAACTAGGGAAAGAAGGACAAACAAAACCCAAAGTTAGTAGAAGGAAAGAAATCATAAATATCAAAGCAGAAAAAAATGAAATAGAAATGAAGAAAGCAAGAGCAAAAATCAATGAAACGAAAAGCTGATTCTTTGAGAAGATAAACAAAATTGAGAAATCTTTAGGCAGACTCATCAAGAAAAAAGGGAGAGGTTTCAAATAAATAAAATTAGAAATGATAAAGGAGAAATTGCATTTCTGACACTACAGAAATACAAAGGATCATAAGAGACTACTACAAGAAACTATATGACAATAAAATTGACAACCTAAAGAAATGGACAAATTCTTATAAATATACAACCTTCCAAGACTGAACCAGGAAGAAATAGAAAATATAAACAGACCAAACACAAGTTATGAAATTTAAACTGTAATTAAAAATCTTCCAACAAACAAAAGTCCAGGAACAGATGGCTTCACAGGCAAATTCTACCAAACATTTAGAGAAGAGCTAACACCCATCCTTCTCAAACTCTTCCAAAAAATTGCAGAGGAAGGAACACTCCCAAACTCATTCTGTGAGGCCACCATCACCTTGATACCAAAACCAGACAAATATACTACAAAAAAAGAAAACTACAGACCAATGTCATTGATGAACATATACAAACAAAATCCTCAACAAAATACTAGCAAGCAGAATCCAACAACACATTATCAGGATTATGCACATGATCAAGTGGAATTTATCCCAGGGGTGCAAGGGTTCTTCAATATACACAAATCAGTCATTGTGATACAGAATATTAACAAATTAAAGAATGAAAGCCATATTATCATCTCAATAGATGCAGAAAAAACTTGACAAAATTCAACAATTCATGATAAAAACGCTCCAGAAAGTGAGCATAGAGAGAACCTACCTCAACATAATAAAGGCCATATATGACAAACCCATAGCAAACATCATTCTCAATGGTGAAAACCTGAAATCACTTCCTCTAAGATCACAAACAAGTCAAGTATGTCCACTCTTGCCACTTTTATTCAACATAGTTTTGGAAGTCCAATCCATGGCAATCAGGGAAGAAAAGGAACTAAAAGAAATCCAAATTGGAAAAGCACACATAAAACTGTCACTGTTTGAAGATGACATGATACTATACATAGAAAATACTTCATTACTTTTGATTTAAGTTTTTTTTTAAATAAATTAATGTATTTTAAAGGACTTATATAAAAACATTTGCCTTTGACCCAAGTCAGTTTTGGTCACTTCTGTGTCTTAAAGAGATGACTATGTGCTAAACCTGCTTTAGCTCTGAGACTTCACCAGGTGCACCTAGAAGCTTTTCTTCTTTTAATTACCAGAGAGTCACCAGTGTCAATTCGGCCCTTATTATTTGGATAAGCAGTATTAATATCTGTGATCCAACATGTATGTTGATCCAATTTGGATAAACAGTATTAATATTTTCAGCAAAATCCAAACACTGACTGCATTCTACCAAATCCAGTGACTTTTAACCAGTACAAGTTAATATTTGAGAGAAGTGCTGGAAATGTTTAGGCACATTGGGAAAGGCCATCTGTGTAGTTTTAGCTTTAGTTGTGTACTGCTGGTATAGTCTCCTAATTGAACTCCAAATTCCTCTTGATAACCTTGTACCAAAGTTAACACAGACATAAACCCCCCACACTTCCATTTCACAGGATAATAGGGGAGACAATAGGAGGCATTCCATAGATATAATTATAGACTCATCTTGTTATCAGAATTCATAACTCCACCTTACCATAGTTCCATCTAATTCCTGTGCCAAAAACAAAAATTATTTATCAAAATTCAAAAATCAGACCAGTGTTGTTTCAAAGAATAAAGAGCATTCATTGTATTTTATGTTAGATTTTAAAGCAGGACTGTCTACTTATGCTTCCTGGAAAATGAGTTCCAAGTGTGGCTCAGTATGTGTAGTATTTAACCATGAAAAGTGTCTTTCTAGTACAATGAAACATATTGTGTAATTTCTTTAATAGTAAGCTTTTTTAGTGAGTTTTATATAAAAATCAATACATATGACAACTTAGCAAAATATAAAATATGTATATTATTAAAAATATACAGTGTGTATTGTCTAAGCAAAAATTCTTGTATCACTTGGGAATCAAATTTGGCTGGTACTATTTTTCTCTTACAAAAGAAGTCCAGAGTTAGGCCAGGGCTCGTGCAGGCACTCCACAGTTAACAAGGACCCAGGTACCTCCAGTCTTTCTTTTCTGCCATCTTAGTCAGTGATCTTGAGTCTTTTGCCACAAGATAAAATATGTCCATGTTCCAGGTAGATGAAGGGAAGGGTGAAAAGCAAAGGCAAAAAAGAAAAACCAATGAAGTTTGTCTCTTTACCAAGGCTTTTTCTATAAATCTTCTTATTCTATCTCAATGACAAGGACTATGCCACAGGTTACTCTGTGCAGGAGAAGCTGGGACATATGAGTTTTAGCTTGGTACATTCCACCACAACCAAAACTGGGACTTAGTAGGGAAGTAGGAAAAAAAAGTGATATTGTGTAGGGAACCAGCAATCTCTGTCTTTTTTATCTCATAAGACAGAAGTATTAAATATTTCATTCACTGTAATGTTTATGCCAGGAATGAATTCAGTCTAGAAAATTCTGAAGAAAAATTCTAAGAGAAAGTGTTTGAACAGTTGATCAGGATTCATAATAATAACTGCACTTGACATTTTATGTCTCATCTTTTGGAAATATTTTAATATTATGCCATTTGAATTATATAAAAACACAATGAGTCTGGAAGGAAACATAGCATAATCTAGTTAAGCTTAAGAGGAAACTGAGGACCAGAAAGAGTAAATTACTTGACCAAGAACTTACAGGAATTCTGTGAATTTTAACTTAGATTTCTGACTAAATAGGATGATAAAATTTAATTATTGTTTCTGTGGTACACACTCATTTAACTAAGAGTGTCTTAATTTTTTGTGAGAACCTTTTCTCAGAGGACATTTCATTATGCATGCTTCCACCAATGGATCAATTCCCACAGGGAGAAAAATGGTATACACTTATGCTCCAGAAGTATGAAGTTTGGATCAATTTCATGCTCCTTTCAAACCCTTCTGGATGGTACTTGCTCCCTCAAGAATACCCCATTTATCCATGTTCCTATGCAGCTAAGCACCATGTGAGCCTATAAGTGATGTGAAATTACCAACTTTCCTGAATAATCAGTTTTCCAGCTGGGAGCAGATGGTTTATATTTCACACTATCATGGGCCAATCCGTGACAGCTATTAAAATATGGTGAGATAACCATAGCTGCCATTTGGATAATCTTAGAAGTGTATAGTAAATAGGCTGATTAATGTTGAGAAATAACTATTTTTCTTATCTTTGTATAAATAACCAATGTTGTTTGGTTGTAGTGTTCCCAAGTAGAAAGTAGTAATATTCTTAATGTTAGACCTGCTCATTTAAATTTTCAAGATATTCCTTTGCCAAACCCTCCTTTTTGTGTCTCTGTGTGTGTATCTCCAATCTGTCACAGTTTCACAGTAGAAAGGTGTAAAGAGACTCTAACACATTTTTTTTTCTAAACCTTACCCCAGAATTTCAGGCAGTGTTGAAGCACAATCATTCCATTCTATTCAGTTGAGGGTAATCATATTTTTACAGGCCTCCAGATGAAGGGTGTCTACAGACTCCCAAATGAATCATTTTAACATGGAACATATCTTGTGGTGAGGCAAGAATTATGTAACTAAGAAAAATTTCCTCATTTACATTCTAAATGTGTGTACATGCATGCACATTTACTGTGTGTGCCTGTATGATGTGGAATCTAATCAAGCTCCATAAAAATTAACAACTTTTACACTGGTGGTGACTTATCTTTTAGAGATGTCTGTGCCTGATCAAACAAGGTAGTCAAATTATGCAGTGATAATAAGCAACTTTACAGTCAGTAGCTTTAAACATCTATGTTTTTTCTCACTAAAACAATGCATTCATTGAGAATCAACTGGACACTCTAGTCTGAATCACTGTTATCCATATTCTGGCCCTGGTTATTAGAGCAGTTGCTATGTGGAGTTACGGCAGAATGAAGAGGAAGCATGGAGAAGTACTTACTCAAGCTGATTAAAAAGTACAACACGTAACCTGCGCTCAAATTCTAAATCAAAGCAAGTTACATGCCCATCCTCCAGCTCCACAGGGCAGAGATGCATAATCCTACCAGAGAGAACCAGGTACTGGGACACTCAAAAATCTACCCCAGCCTATCCCTCTTGTCATCAAAAATGTCCCCACTCTTTTTTGTTTATAGAAAATACACCACCTCTACTACAAAGAATAGTACCCCTTCACAGATGTCAGCTCCAAGTCCAGGTTCTCTGAGTGATACTTGGAATTCTTCTCATTTGTTCTGGAGGTAGCTACTTTTATTCAGGAGACCAAGTAAGAAATGAAGAATAAAACTGCCACTGTTTGAAGACAACATGATACCATACATAGAAAATTCTAAATACCCTACTGAAAAACTACTAGAGCTCATCAATGAATTCACTATAGTTACAGGGTACACAACTGATATACAGAAATGTGTTCCATTTCTATACACTAACAACAAACTATCAGAAATAGAAAATAAGGAAACAATCCCATTTACCATTGTATCAAAAAGAATAAAATACCTAGGAATAAACGTACCTAAGGAGACAAATTACCTGTACTCCAAAAACTATAAGACACTGATGAAAGAAATTGAAGATGACACAAACAGATGGAAAGTTATGCTGTGTTCATGGATTGGAAGAATTAATACTGTTAGAATGACCATAATACCCAAGGCAATATACAGATTCAATGCAATCTCTATCAAAATACCAATGGCATTTTTCTCAGAACTAGATCAAATAATTGAAAAAATTTGTATGGGAACACACAACAAAACCTGAATAGCCTAAACAGTCTTGACAAAGAAGAACAGAACTGGAGGAATCATGCTCCCTGACTTCAGACTATACTACCAAGCTACTATAATCATAACAGTATGGTACTGGCACCAAAACAGACACATAAGTCAATGGAAAAGAATAGAGAGACCAGCAATAAACCCATGCATTTTGTCCAACTAATCCATGACAAAGGAGGCAACAATATACAATGCAGAGAAAAGAGTCTCTTCAATATGTGGTACTGGGAAAACTGATCAACTACATGTAAAAGAATGAAATTGGAACATTTTCTTATACCATATATAAAAATAAACTCAAAAGGGATTAAAAACTTAAATGTAAGACCAGAAACTATAAAAATCCTAAAAGAAAACATAGGCAGAACACTCTTTGATATAAACTGTAGCAATATATTTTTGCATCTCTGGCTTCAGGAAATGAAATAAAAACAAAAATAAACAAATGGGTCGTAATTAAACTTAAAAGTCTTTTCCCAGCAAACGAAACCATTGACAAAATGAAAATGCAACCAACCTACCGAATGGGAGAAAATATTTGCAAATATTATGTATGATAAGAGGTTAATATCCAAAATATATAAACAACACACACAACTCAATATCAGAAACCAATCAAATTTGAAAATGGGCAGAAGACCTGAATTGACATTTTTCCAAACAAGACATACAAATGACCTTTGAGTACATCACTATCACTAATCATCAGATAAATGCAAAATAAAATCACAGTGAGATATCTCTTCATACCTGTCAGAATGAATATTATCAAAAAGATCACAAATAACAAATGTTGTTATGGATGTGGAGAAAAGAGAACCCTTGTACACTGTTGGTAGTAATGTAAATTGATGCAACCACTGTGGAAAACAATATAGAGTTTCCTCAAAAAGCTAAAAATAGAACTATCAAATGATCCAGCAATTCCACTCCTGGGTATATATTCAAAGAAAATGAAAATACTAATCAAAAAGACACATACACCACAATGTTCATAGCATTATTATTTACAGTAAGCAAGATATGGAAGTGACCTAAGTGTTCATCAACAGATGAACAGGTAAAGAAGATGTGAGAGAGAGAGATAGATAGATGATAGATAGATAGATAGATAGGTAGGTAGATATCACAATGGAATACTACTCAGCCATAAAAAGGAATGAAATTTTGCTATTTGAAACCACATGAATGGAGTTGGAAGGTATTATGCTTAGTGAAATAAGTCAGATAAAGGAAGACAAATACTGTATGTAATTACTTAAATGCATGACATAAAAAAGAAAACATATTAGCGAATATAACAAAAAAGAAACAAACTCACAAATGTAGAAAACAAAGTATTGGTTACCAGTGGGGAGAGTCAAGGGGAAGGGGCAAGATAAGGGTAGGGGATAAGAGGTACAAACCACTGTATATAAAACAAATACACTACAATGATATATCATATAGCACAAGGAATATAACCAATATTTTATAACTATAAATGGAGTATAATCTTTAAAAGTTGTGAATCATAATGTTGTACACCTGAAACTTATATAGTATTGTAAATCAACTATACGTCAATGAAAATCAATCAATTAATCAATAAGGACACCATCAAAAAAGTGAAAGACAACCTACAGAATAGGATAAAATATTTGTAAGTTATATGTCTGATAGGGGAGTTGTATCTAGACTATATAAAAAATGCTTAAAGCTTAATAAAACTAAAGACAAATAGTATAATTTAAAATGGATATAGGATTTAAATAAAAGTTCCCCAAAGAATATATCCAAATGGAAAGTAAGCACATGGAAAAGATATTGCCTCCATTAGTCATTAGAGAAATGCAGATTTAAACCCCAGTGAGATACCACTTCATACCCACTAGGATGGCTAGAATAAAAATACATATAATTACAAATGTTGGCAAGAATGTGGAGAAATTGAAACTCTATAAACCTTCTATATAGTTCCCAACTCTGAACCTGTCTGTGAGTGCCTTAGCTTGGGGTTTTCTTGCAGGATGGTCAGGATGAATTCATCTATGGATTCTAATTTTCAAAAAGTGAGTCAGCTTCCACCAACAGCTGGAGCAAGGAGCTGGTTTCTGTCAAGAAACAAGGACTAGCAGGGGGAATTCACAAGTCTCATTTTGCAAGCAGAGAGTTCCCAGACCTTAGCTTCAGGCAGGATCCTAGTGAGGTATTCAGCCAAAACCATGTGCTGTAGACGCAGCTTCATCCCTGGCTGGAGATCCCAGGTCTTGCTCTCACCCCATGGGCCTGCCTGTTCAGATTCTTCTCAGCATTGTGGAGTTCTTATCTTGTTTCTATTTATTGTTTTAAAAAATATATTTTTTTTACCAGAATTTCTATGTATTTGGTGAAGGAGCAGGATATCATTGAGTGACCCATATTTACACAGAGGTCAAAATTTTCTTTTCCCTTTGACCTCTTATATTTATTAAGGCTAACTAAAATACACTGAAAACACATCTACCATTTGTCTGGTACATTTTGCCCTATGTCCTACTTTTCATATCTAAGATCTCCAAAAGGTCCAGAGGGCTTCATAGCTCCCCCCACCACTCCAACTTCAGTTACCAAAATTTTAGAGACTATTTGGAAAGGAAAGAAGAGGGAAAAGACAAAATTAGAGAGTCTAAACACAAAATAGGAAGTCACTAGTGGAAAGCACATCATGCACTCTGATTTAATCATCACCAAGAGCCAGGAAACATTAAATGAAAATGTAAGGTGATGAATTTACAGTGCTACAATGAAATATGTGCTTTCACAAAATGCAGCAAGTCTGTTGAATTCTTTTGGAAATCATGGATGCAAACAATAAAATATCTGTTGCTCTGATTCTCTCTGTCACCTGTATCTTCACTGCAGTTTGGGTCACTACACAGTTAGGAGATGAGCATCCATGAATCTCAGATGCCAACACTACATTGGAAGGAAGATGAGACACATTTGTCAAACCCACTCATCAGCACTTGTTAACTTCCTTTGGGTTTTATGAGGAGAGTAATCACAGGATTGTTTGTCTTTTATATATTTGCCAACATTTCCCCCCAAAAGCTTTCATTTATTCTTAATCTCCATGGTAAGTTTAGAGCTTTTTTTTTTTTTCTTGTTTTGGCCTCATAAATCCCCCAAAATCCTCGAAAGCAACTATGATTTCATGCATGGGAAAAGTCAAAATCATAGATTTTTCTCTACCTCTTCTTACATTAAGATCTGACCTGACCTGGGAGGTTGTGTGGGATGGGGGCCATGGGAAATTTGCTTTGGAATCTGTGCCCTTTATTTCTTATCTTTTGTCTTTCATGGCTCTTGTCAGGTATATTGTGCATTTAAAAATTCCTGTTTAAGTGGAAGTGGCTATATGGATCAATGCCACTTTTGTTATCTCTGCTTAAGGCTCAGAAATTTAATTTGTTGTATTAAAGATTCATTTTTCTTTAAAAATATAATAGGCTAAGAAAAATCCAACATTTTACATACAAAATTTTCCTTTTGAGAACACGTAAATAGGTGCTTTTAATTTGTTCTAAATTTTAAAACTAAATTTAGAGGTTGAGAATACTTAAGAAAGTATGTCAGAGTGAGAAATATTACTTCATGCTGTTTTTCTTTTGCTATACATTAATTAGAAAATTATAAAGGTTACCTGTTTCCTTGGAAATAACTAAACATCCATCAGTTGGGGATTGGTTCAGGGGTCAGAAGATTGCAGCCCTTTTTTGTAAATAAATTTTATTGGAACACAGGCAAGTCCATTTGTTTACATATTGTCTCTGGCTGCTTTTGTACTCTAATGGCAGAGTTACAATGGAGGCAGTATAGCAACAGTGAGTCTAGTCTTCCTTATGCCTCTACCTCTCTGGTTTCTCTTTTCTGCCTTCTTTCACTTACAAGGACCTGAGTGATTTCATTGGGCCCACCTAGGTAATCCAGAACACTCTCCCCATGTCAAGGTCAACTATCAGCAACCTCAATTCCTCTTTGCCATGTAACCTAACATATTCAGAGGTTTCAAGGGATTAGGATGTGAAAATCTTGGGGAGGAGGAGCATTATTCTGGTCATTATACTCCCTACCACAATGAGTATTTTAAAATATTCGCAATAGTTTGTTATTTGGGGGGAAATGTAAAATAGCAAAACATCATATACATACGGTTCAACTTAAATATTTTTGTGTTCATCTTATGAATAGACTATTAATTCTCCAAGGATTTATGACAAAATATTACAATTAGTTTCTCTGGGAGACAGAATTATGCATGATTTTTACTTTAATATTTTTAAAACCCCCAAATATTTAAACATTAGCACTTGTCACTTTTATAAAAGGGAAAAGTCTAAATGCAAATGATGGTAACTCAGAGACCAATTACAACAAAAATTTCAGAACAGGAAATTTTGCAAAACAAAACCATTGTTCCTATGTATATATTTGTAGCTTTTCTTTTATTCTTTTTATTCTTAACAGAATCAGGTACTTCTTACTTTCAATTTGTTGGTAAGATCTACTGCTGTCCTAATGCAAGTGTTTCTCAGAGGGGCTTTACTTCCCTGCATCATGAAAAACCCAATACTAATCTCCTTGGACTAGGATGTCCCAACCAGCAGAGAATTGGAACCACTGAGTTCTCATAGAGAGATCGCTACTCTAGAATTGTCATTTTACATTAATATTCAGTATTTTCCAGGTCCCAGTTAACTGATTTATAGCTTTTGAAATTCACTCGCATATTCCACACAGTAGTCTACAAGTAATTCCAATGCATGTTACACTTGAACATCTCACTTTCTTTTTTACTTGCAGCTCCTAGAGACAGATTAAATAGGCCATATTACTGCATGATGTTTTTTCCTTTTTCTTGTTTTCTTATTTTTGTTCTTGAGATAATTCAATTGCCCTTTTCTCCCAACTACTTATCTTATGATGTTCGGTTTTTGTTTTGATAGAATTGTTTCTGTTGTTTGATATTAATCTGTTATACCAGATCATCTTAGAACTTCATAATTTCTTCCACTTATGTTACATCTTGTATGAATTCAGCTTTATTTAGTAATCAACAAGCATTTATGGTGTACCTACTATAAGTAATCTTTGATACTATTTTTCTAATGTGCTATTTTGCACTCCTTTGTAGCGGTTGATTAAAATCACAATACTATCAATCAGAGCAATTGTGCTACTTGAAATAAAAACATTGAATTTGAAAAGTGTCAGACCAGTAGAATCTTCAGAGGATTCACAATTTTTTAAAAAGGAAGAAGTTTAAAATGGGAAAGAACAAAGTAGTAGCATTCCTTTAATTGCTTTGAGTTTAGCTGTCTCTTGCTCATTAGCTTCAATATGGCTTAGGAGACATTTGTTACTTTCACACGTTTATCAGATAAATTATCCAAAGAGTGTGTGAGCCTTATCTTTATATCCTGCACATTATGGGTCCTTGGAAGAGACTGTCGACTGAAAAAAAATTGCACAACCTAAAAGTTGAGAATTACGTTTTATTCAGCAGACTTTCTGAGGTCTTCAAGCCCAGGAGACAGCCTCTCAGATAGCTCTGAGGAGCCAGGATGTAGAGGAGTTTTTGCAACAGAAACCAAGTAGTTGGAACTTCAAAAAGATTGTTATTAATTAAAGAAAACTAGACATCAAGTTTATGAATTTAGTGGTTTTCTATGTATGGGGAATGCAAGAGTCTGGACTCATTGAAATCGTTCCTTTGATATGCACCTTAGCTATATAGGGCCAGTATCCTGTTCTTTCCCATGGTGAGTCCACTCACTGTGCACCATTAGGGGCAACTGCTGTGGCTGATGGCTTGATGGCAGGCATTCTGTTTCCATCCTGAGTCCCCTCAAGGCTCACCAAGGGGGGAGACTGTAGTGGCTGTTGGCTTGATGGCCACAACATCCTTTGTTTACTAATATGGCAGGTGGCATTCTTAGTCTTCGAGACTAATAAGGAGATTATTAATAAACATGGGAACAATATTTTTCTTTAATAGGAATGTGGGCAGCAGCCATGATGTAAAATAAAAATAAATATAATAAGGAGAGAGCCAGGTGCTTTGGTCAAAGAGCTGGTAAAGAGAATTTTAAAAACACTAGATAAAATTTGGCTGAATTAGTTTTGTGTTGTTAGCCTAGCAATAATGTGTTATTAATAATGTTCAATCTGAGGAAAGTTGTGTTTTTTAATGAATAAAACTTGTCAACAACAAAAATTTCTTAAACCTCTACTTATATACAAAAATTTGGATAGTGATTTCATAAACCTTATCATCTCTTTGAAGAGACAAAACTTAACACCGACTTAAAAGAAGAAAGCAAAATCAAAGAACCTCATAGCATCTATGCTAAGAGCTTTAGTAGTCAGAAAGTCATTTGGGGCTAGAACAGTCAGTAAAGGCTCAAAGGCTGAGAGGAGATGAGTGCTGAGCTTCAAAGGACCAGAAAAAGATAAATACAGGATGAAATTTGAGGGTATGGTGGTGAAGGAATTACCATGGGCAAAATCAGAAGGCAAACAAGTGTATAACAAGTTATTACAATGGCTTACTGGAGCTTGGGTAGAGGTTGGAAGGATATGAATCATCACGTGAAATAAAGATATTTAAGCTTATACTTAAGCAATCTTATCTATTTACCCCCAAAATGACTCTCAATTGCTCAGATATTATGATATACAAACACTTATTAACAAACAGACAAAAATCCAAATTTAAAAGAGAAAAAGAGGTGGAATTTCTGTCCCAAAGAGTTCTGTTTACTGAAAAGAATTGAACTCTGAGCTTCCTGGAACCTAAGAAAAATAGGGAAAGCACAAATGTAAGGTATATTTTACTGTTAAAATGACAAACACCTTTTCCTTTCCTTCAGCCCTAGAGAAATTTGTGATAAGAACATTGAGTAACACAATGAGTAATGGCCTTGAGGACAATTTTAAAATGCAGGCATTTTGTAGCTGATGACTCTTCCTTTACTCACACTTAGTAAGAGCAAAGTGCCTTGGGGACCAGATTGGGAAGGACATTTTGTATGCCAGGCTGGCTTGACCAAAGCCCCTGGCTCTTTTCCTGTTATATTTATTTTGTCTTTAGGTCAGGTCTACTACATCAGTGCCTGACTAATAGAGAACAATAAACTTCCCTTAGTTATTAATAAGTTTTTCTTTAGTTTCTTCCAAGAAACAATAACATGTTAGTTTGTGCCTGGCACATGCAGACAAGCGTCATACACTCTTCAGTTAATTCTCCTAATACAAGTGAGAAAATAAATATTGGATCATAATCAATGCTGAAGCTAATGAGAAAAAGAAAGCTAGACCCAAAGCAATTAAGGGTATTCCACTTCCTTATTGTTTTCTCTTTTAAACAGGTTTTATTGTGAATCCCTATATGATTCTACTGGTCTATATTTTGATATTTTAAAATGTATTGTTGCTGTTTTAAGCAGTACAGTTTATTTAATTGACAATTTGTGATTAATCATCAGTTACAAAAGAAGGCCAACAGCATACTGTAGTTTTTAAATGTAGATATTTCCTACGTGATGACACTGCATTGATGTTGGGGAGAACTACGTGTTTCTGGATAAGGGTGGGGTCTGGAGAACACTTGAAGTCCAAGGGGAGAACATTTGTTTTTTTATTTTAATAAATAGATAGTCTTGGAACATTTAAGTGGCTGTAGAATAAAATAATCTGTAATATTTCAAGCAGGTTTCTAAAAGAGTTATATTCTACTTTTTATTTTTCCATCCAATTTAGGAGAGGGCTGAGGGTGAATAATATATAGTTAGAGCTGTGATTTCATGATATGCTAAATAAGTACCAAGAAATAGCTACATTTACGGCATTTATGTTAAGGCCTATTACTGGTATGCAAATTCCCAGCCCATAATTGTTTTCACAATAGGGCCCAGAGGAAGAAATAATTATAAAATGGTTAAGTAAAAGTAATTATAAAATGGTAAATTACTTTTTATACATCCTCAAATATTGCTCAGTTATAAATTAATCTTTGAAATACTGAAATGGCCACCTCCCAAGGACACGGCTCCCTTTGGGGAAATGTGCTCTTTTTAAGACTTTGCAAACTCAGGTTCTGGGACGTTCCAGCTTGGCAGGTGTTTCCGTATCCTGTGCTATGGTCAACGTTTAGTGTACTGCAGAGATTTCTCTAAAGTGTGGCCTGAGTTCCCCCTTATGTTCCTTCAAGTCCATATGGGAGAGAGGGATGTGCTGTCTATGTGAGCAGATGGGCTTTGCTGAGGAGCAGACACACAGCAGCCACAAATGTGTGAGCAAGGCAGGTGGATATTTGAAGAGGAGGATAATGCTGATAAACTTTGGCCTTTTAAAATGGGAGGCCTGGGAAATCCAACCAGATGCCAAAAGGCCTCACTGGGCCACAGCTATGGGAACCAATTTTTCTACACAGAATTAAAACTTACTTTCCTACTAAAAGTTATATTGCACAAGTTAGCTGCAATTTGAAAAGGACTATAAAGGTTTAAAATGCACAGTGATCTAGGGTGGCTGCAGTGTATGGCAGCTTGAAGCAGGATCTTAATTCCCTGACAAGGAATAGCACCTGGGCAATGGCAGTGAAAGTGCCAAATCCTAACCACTAGACCACCAGGAACTAGAGGCTAGAAACATGGCTCTGGCACTTGTCTTCTTTGGAAAAAGAATTTCAGCACAGAGAAAATAGTGAAACAGGTAAAATGTTTATTAGGAGAAAAGTATGTGTGGCTAGTCACATGAGAGGACTCAGAGAGACAGTCGCATGCTCTAGGGGTTTAAATCATTTATATGGGGGCAGTTTTCTGGGTTTCCTCTGGCCAATCATCTTGTATCATCTGGCTCCAGGTCTATATTTGGTCTGACTTAGGGCTCTCCCCTGTGTGCAAGCACATCTTTTAGCCAAGATGGATTCTAGCACAGGGGTCTCTAGGGGCCTGACAGGACATATTATGGGCTAGTTTCCCCTTCCCTGAGGAACCTTTCTGTGCGTGTGTAGTCTGGGAGGTCTCCTTGACCCCAAGAATGAGAAATATGTGGTCTCCTTATCTTTTACAGAAGCAGGGTTTAGTCTCTCTCTGCTCCTGCCATTACCCTTATCTTGAAGTGTCCACAGGAGAAAAAGTCCAACTGCTTATCCTCTTCCTGCTATGAAATTTGTCTCAGCATAGTTGTAAATGTCTAACCTGGGGGCCATTTATCTCCTGTCTCAAGACTATAGTGAAAATTACCATTGAATGGTAGAGCCAGTAAATACAGCTACCCAGGAGGACTGTAATCATCTCTATGACCTGGACCCTGCTTTTTCAAGTGGCATTTTATACTTACAGTCTAGAATAGTGAGATACAATTCAGAATGCCCAGTTAAACTTGAATTTCAGATAAAGAGTAATTTTTTTTAAGTATATGTATGTCCCATGTAATATTTGGGACATACTTTCACTAAAAAGATATTGTTTATCAGAAATTCAAATTTAACTGAGCATTATAGATTTTTACTTGGTGAATATAGCAATCCTAATCTGGTTGCTACAGTAAGTAGTTTCTTTCTATCATCACACTCCCAGACTAGTTATTGCTAGTAGAAGAAAACATTGGTATTGTGCATATCAACCAAGCTATCTTACTGAATTCTCTCATTAGTTCTTTGGGTTTTCCTGTTGCCCTGCATTTGGCAAGTGATGATAATTTTGCCTTTCTCTTCTAATATTCAAATGTTTCAGTTCTTTTCCTTGTATGATTGCATTGAACAAAAATATGAAAGCAGAGTTAAATAATATTGGTTATATAGGTAACTTTGTGAAACCCTATGTCTCCAGGTTACAGTTTTCTTTAATTTCCAAATTAAACAACTAAGGCTCCCATTCCAAGTTCTGTGAGAATTCCAGCTCATACTTTATTGTTTCTGAGGATTCTGGGGCTGACATTTTCCTAGTGATTTCATCTCATTCTAAACTTCAACACCTGATGCAGTCTAAATACACCATGTATCCTCTGCTTCTGTGACTACTGTTCCTCTTCTATATCCTAAAGTAGTGCTAGTACAACACTGGTGTGCAGTAGACAGAGAGCGGAAGGGAGTTTAAAGTACACATGCATCTAAAAACAGCTTAAAATTCATTGCTAGCTGTCATTTTCTTTAACTCCCCACAAGCAATATCTCCTAGATCATCTCTCTCTCCCTAGATTGCTATCTGTAACCAAGTTGCTGCACCTCTTATTCTACTCTACAGAGAGGTCCTCCCATAGTCCCTTTTAACCTACACTCAAGTGCACTCAAAAACTCTTACATAAAACACCACTCTCCCCAAGTATGGGGAGACTTCAAATACATGTTTCATTTAATTTCAAATAATTTGGGTTACTAGAATAATTTTGCATGTACAAAAAACTTTGTGTATTCATTAAGAAGTTAATTTTGCTAAAGGGACATCTTCCAGTTTCTCTAACATTAGCAATTCAAAGTACTGCCAAAAGAGTGAAATAACAGATTTTCTATAGTTTGGGCTAGATCAGATTCTAAAGCTGGTCTCTTCTGGGAATGGGAGCACTAATTGGAAGACGGGTTCTTCCATTTATAGTGGTCTTCATTCTCACTTTCATGTGTCTTCTAATTATTTTAGCCTAATTATAAAGTAGGCTATCTCTTTTAGACAAATACTTTTGTTATGCTAAGGAAAATTTTGAGAGCAGTGGTGTTGAATTATATCAAATTTCTTTCTGACATCTATCAAGACAACCAATATTCTCCTACTACCAATTTTGATGAATCGGTGGGTTAAATAGTATAAACATAGTTCCTAATTCCAAGTCATTTTTACTTTCTGGAAAGTACTTGATGTAGCTATATTCTTATATACTGCGAAGACTTATCTGAAGTATCAATGTTTCTTACCTTGTTTCAGGAAATAATCAATGCTCCCCAAACAAAATTTTCTGTAATCAAATAAGCTTGAGATATCTTTCCCAGGGAAGATACACAAAACTTGTCACCATATTAAAGACTCAGAGAAATACAAAGTTTAAATATGTTTTTATTTTTTTAATTTTATTTTGACTTTTATAATTTTATTTATATTTTTATACAGCAGGTTCTTATTAGTTATCCATTTTATACATATTAGTGTATATGTTATTTTTTAAATGATTGAATTAACTCATTTGTACAAGGAAAATACATTCCATAAAGTCAACTTAAAAGCTTTTTCTTTTTTTTTTTTGGAGTCGGGATCAAGATGGCAGAGGAGTAAGAAGTAGAGTTCACCCCAGTCTACAGAAACATTGAAAATACATCTACAGGTGGAACGATTCACACAGAACAGCTACTGAGTGCCAACAGAAGACCTCAGATGTCCGAATGGACAAAAAGACCTCCATGTAACTGGGTAGGACAAAAGGAAAAAGAAAAAGAAGGAATCAGGATGAGGCCTGCACCCTGGACAGGGAGCTGTGAAGAAGGAACTACTCCCATACCTTGGGAAGGCTCCTCATCAGCGGAGAAGTTAGACTGGATGGAGGAGAAGTTTTGGAGCTTAAAAGAGGAGAGCAGCCACCAGTTTGTGAAAGGCAAGATGGAGAGTAACCTGCACAGAAGGTCTTCACTGCCACCCTGCGCTCCCCAACCTGAGATAGTCCTCTGTCAATAAGGGTGGGGGTCAGGTGCTGAAGCTCAGATTCCAAAGATCAGCCCCAGGGAGAGGACCGGTGTTATGTATGGAAACAGCCTGAAGAGATCGGGTTATGGAAACTAAGGGTGTACTAAGAATTCTGATCCCTGGGCCAGCCAGAGAGGAAAAGTACCATTATTAGGAGGTACGTGAGGAAGGGCGTAGGACAACCATAAGAACTTCTATCCCTGTGAGTGCTCCCAGCAGGAGCTCTGGGTGGGGGGGGGGGCATGAGTCAGCATCACCATCTTGGGCTCCAGAGGTGGGCACTGGTTGCCTCTTCCATACCTGCAGGTAGATGCTAAGACCCGCTCCCACTGACCCAGAAGGGGGTGGACAGATCCAGCCACTAAAAATTCCACCAACAGTCTGCAGGGCCTGCCCATGCTGTCCCAGGAGGGTACAGATAGCTTCTGTGACTAGGAAATCCATCAGTGAGTGCCAGACACCACCCTGCTGTCCTGGCAGCATGCAGATAGCTCTCCCTACTAGGAAATCTGCCAGTGGGTGCCAGGATTTCGCCCACTGTCCCAGGAGAGTGCAGATAACTCACCCACTAGGAAATTCATCAGCGGGTGCAAGGACCTGCCCCCACTGTTCTGGGAGGGTGCAGATAGCTTCCGCAACCAGGAACTCTGTCAGTGGTGCCGGAACCAGTCATGATGTCCTGGGAGCATGTGGATGGCTCTCGGTACTATGAAATCTGCCAGTGGGTACCGGGACTTGCCGTGCTGTCCTGGGAGGGCACAGATAGCACTCTCCATGAGGAAATTAGCCCAGAAAAGGGGCTGAAACCATAGTTGATTCCAGGGGCTGTGCAACCAAGGAAGAAGAGCTGAAATATCTCCTTGCAGCTGTGTGAACTACAGAGTTACACCTCCACTGACAGCTTCCTAAATTCAGCAGCTGTAAAACATCCAAAAGGACAGCAAGTGCTCTGGCATTTGGAATGGGTCTGGCTTTAGCAGCTGTGACCTCTGTGGGCACATAGCCATGGGGGTTAGGCTAGACTAGAGCTGCCTATGTAACTCCCACAGTGGGTCCAGGTGCACAACTATTGTAGTCCTAGGACCTGACCTCAGTGGATCTGCACTGGTGGTCTGGTGAAAACAACACCTGAGAGTCACCAGGCCCAATTGACAGCATACCACAGTTAAGGTGGGGCAAAAAGCCAAGCAACAACAGTGTACTTTGTGAGGCCATACAACAGGTGAAAGAGGACACAACAGAGCACATTCACAGGTGAACGGCTCAGAGGAAGAATACTCAGTGGCTTCTCTCCCAGTGGGTGTGCCTCAATCTCATATACCGTGCATCACTGATCAGAATCATAGCTAAGAAACAGATCTGGGGGCCTCTACTCCAACAACTAGGGAGCAGACCATGCCCCTGACAGAGCAGTGACAACCACACAGCAAAGGGGAGGTCCCACTCAATATCCAGGGCAAGCTCTGGTCACCACAACACTAGTCAAACCCCTATCAAAGGGATAACAGCACAAGCCTCTGGACCAGCTTCACCCACCAGGGGGCAGACACCAGAAGCAAGAGGAACTAAAATCCTGCAGCCTGTAGAGAGGAGACCACAAACACAGAAGTTAGACAAAATGAGATGACAAAGAAATATATTTCAGGTGAAGGAGAAAGATGAAAACCTACAAGAACAACTAAATGAAGAGGAGATAGGCAATCTACCTGAAAAAGAATTCAGAGTAAGGCAAGTAAAGATGATTCAAGATTACAGAAAAAGAATGGAGGCACAGATCAAAAAGATACAAGAAATGTTTTAAAAAGACCTAGAAGAACTAAAGAACAAACAGAGATGAACAAGACAATAATTAAAATGAAAAATACACTAGAAGGAATCAGTGGCAGAATAACTGAGACAGAAGAATGGATAAGTCGCCTGGAAGACAGAATGGTGGAAATCTCTGCCACAGAACAGAATAAAGAAAAAAGAATGAAAAGAAATGAGGACAGTCTCAGAGACATTTGGGAAAACATTAAATGCACCAACATTTGAATTATGGGGGTTCCAGAGAAGAATAAAAGATAAAGGGACTGAGAAAATATTTGAAGAGATCATAGGCAAAAACTTCCCTAACATGGGAAAGGAAACAGTCACTCATGTCCAGGAAGTGCAGAGAGTCTCATACAGGATAAACACAAGGAGGAACACACCAAGCCACATATTAATCAAACTAACAAAAAATAAATACAAAGGAAAAATATTAAAAGCAGCAAGGGAAAATTAACAAATACATAGAAGGAATCCCGATAAGGTTATCAGCTGATTTTTCAGCAGAAATTCTTCAGGCCAGAAGGAGGGGCACAATATATTTAGAGTGACGAAAGGGAAAAACCTACAATGAAGAATACTTTATGCAACATGGCTCTCGTTCAGAATTGACAGAGAAATAAAAATCTTTACAGACTAAACAAAGGCTAAGAGAATTCAGCACCATCAAACCAGCTTTACAACAAATGCTAAAGGAACTTCTCTAGGCAGGAAACATAAAGAAGAGAACAAAAAAGGAAGGGGAAAAAAGAACTACAAAAACAAACCCAAAACAATTAAGAAAATGGCAATAGGAACATACATATCAATAATTACCTTATATGTAAATGGATTAAATGATCCAACCAAAAGACATAGACTGGCTTAATGAATACAAAAACAAAACCCATATATATGCTGTCTACAAGAGACCCAATTCAGACCTAGGGACACATACAGACTGAAAGTGAGGGGATGGAAAAAGATATTCCATGTAAGTGGAAATTAAAAGAAAGCTGGAATAATAATATTCATATCAGACAAAATAGACTTTGAAATACTGACTGTTTACTTTCTATGTCCCTTACTAAAACGTAAGGGACATAGAAAAAGCAGTTCTAACAGGGAAGTTTATAGCAATGTAATCTTACCTCAAGAAAGAAGAAAGTCTAAGATAAACAACCTAAAGCAACTAGAGTAAGAAGAACAAACAAAACCCAGTGTTACTAAAAGGAAAGAAATCATAAATATCAGTGCAGAAATAAAGTAAAAATGAAGAAAACAGTATCAAAAAATCAAGAAACTAAAAGCTGGTTCTTTGAGAAGATAAACAAAATTGATAAACTTTTAGCCAGATTGATCAAGAAAGAAGGGAGAGGATTCCAATCAATAAAATTAGACATGAAAAAGAAGAAGTTAAAACAGACACCACAGAAATACAAAGGATCATAAGAAACTACCACAAGCAACACTAGGTTTCGGTTTCTGTTTCTGTGTTATGGTACAATGCTGATGATAAGTTGTGGACTGGTAGGAAAAACTAAAATGTGATGTACTGTATGATCCATGTTTTACTGAGGTGGCTTTGTCAAATTCTAATGATTTATGATATCATTTATCACCTAAAGCTAGCATCACAATTCTCCAGGAATATTCTGTAGAATGCTGATGTTAATGATGAATATGTGAATCCCAAATATTTCATTTGTATTGACCTTATCTCATTAATTCTTCTCCCAACAATGATATAACTAGAGTTGAGTTCTAAAGTGTACCTTTCTCTTTTCCCATAGAAATGGTCCCATAATTTCAAAAGGTGCTCAAAGGTGAAAAAGTGCACACGACATTTATCACATTTGCAAATGACAATGAAAATGCTAAGGTAACACTGTCCAAAATGCAATATTCTTCTGTGAGAGCACCCAGCTTTAAACAAATACACATATTCTAAATACAACTTAGATCTCTGACATGTTTTGGGCAATGAAGTGTGAGCAGACATGAGGGCCTTAAATGAGCCACAGAGGCCTTAAATGGGCTTGTGCAGTTGGGCTCATCTCTTATGTTTCAGTGAGTTTTGTGAGAAGACAGGGCCTGGGAGCTGCAGCCTCACAGTTGGGCTCCAGAGGAAGATGTGTGGGACAGACCTCAAACTGACCCAAAACACAGAGCAAAACCAGCCATCTAGAGGTCTAAAAGAGAGCCGCTGCAGCTAGCCCATAGGTCCAAGAAAAATAAATTATTGTTTTTGTAACTGAGTTTTGGGGTGATTTGTTCCAAAGCATTATCACAGCAAGAGCTGACTAATACAAAATCCTCCAAAGCTTTGTTATATACATGGCTGCTGCCATACCTACATGTAAGGCAACTGTGTACTCAAATTTTGAGAATTCTTGAACTCTTGGTGCTTCTCCAACACAATGTACATGGCTAAAGTTTCCCCAAATAACTTTACTAATGTACCACAAAGATCTCCCTAAACTTTCATTAAATGTAATGCAAAGTTCTTTAAAAAAAAAGGAAAAGAAAAGTCCAATCACACCAAGTACTGGTGTGGCAGTGTAAGAACTGGAAGTCTTTTACACCACTAGTGGGAAGGAAAATGGTACAGTCACTTCAGTCAACAGTTTGGCTGTTTCTTTATAAGTTGAGCATACACCTACCACATGATCCAGCCTTTCTGCACCTAGATATTTATGCAAGAAAATGAAAGCATATGTTCATACAAAGACTTGTACATGGATCATCATAACATCTTTATTTTTAATAGACAGAGTTGTAACAACCTCGAGCACCCATCAACAGGTGAATGAATAAACATACTGTGGTATACTCATACAGTGAAACAGTACTCCACAAAACAAAGTAATAAACTATTGATACCCATAAAAATATGAATTACTCTCAAAATAATTACACTGAGTGAAAGAAGCCAGATAAACGAGTCCTCACTGTGTGAAGCCATTTATATAAATTTCTAGAAACATGCAAACACATCTATAATGATAGAAAGCATATCAGTGGTCACTTGGGGATGTGGAGGGGTGGAATGTGAAGGAAAAAAAGGGGCTTTATGAATGAGGCATAAAAACACTTGCACGTGATGGACATGTTCCTTTTCTTGATTGTGTTGGCAGTTCCATGGGTATATGCATATTTCAGAACTTAAATTGTGTCCTTCAAGTATATGCAGTTTACTGTGTGTCCATTATATTTAACAGAGCCATTAAAAAAAGGCTAAGAACAGACGTTTGTCTCAACAAATAAATGTAGCAAAGAACAGAAAAGTCAAGTACAGTATGATCTCCGTCAGTTGAATTTTCCTATAGTTTATTTCCCTCAAAAGATATATCCCAGTTCTTAAAAGAGATGGGACTCTTAATAAAAGGTAAAAAAAAAAAAAAAAAATGGCAAAGCCATCAGCAGGGTGAGCTCCAGCTACTTTTCAATTGTGAGACACTAGGTGCACGGTGCAGACATGCTAGGATGTTTGTTCTTCCTGCCCAATATTTTAGAGAGGATATTAAACACCCCTGTTAAATGCCTGCAAGTGGTGGCCAGAGTGGAGTTTGGAGAATGATGGCTGTGATCTTTAGTATGATTGTGCCTTTGTAAAGAGTCTCACTCATAATTTCCAGGGTAATTTTGGAGTCAACTATACTCCAATAAAAATTATTTAAGAAAACTATTTTTATAAGCTCTGTAAGAGTTTATATATAAAGTGAATTTTATAGTTTCATAAATATTGAAGGAATTCTATAGTCAACTCTTTTGTATGCAGTGCTGTTGTGTGTGTGTTTGATTCATTCCTGGAAAACCTTAAAACTAGGATTTCTAATTTCTCTGGTGACAACTATAGTAATCTTCATTTTCATAGAAACATATCTATTTTATCGAGGTATTCATACAAGCTATGTAGAATTATCTGCATAATTTAGAATTATTTTATAGCTTTAAATCATTCTTATCTATGTCTCTAGATTTAGTGCTCTGTACTGTTTCCCTAAATCACCATTTCATTTCTTTTCATTTAACTTATAGCATTAAATCTACCACCTACCAAAACACCTTTAGCGAATGATCTTACTACTGAACACACAGAGGAAGTAGATGCTAATACACAGAAATATCCACCATTTTATCTCTGCTAGGTACTTTCTATCTGTATTTAAATATTTTCAAATCTCTTTAGATTGAGAATATAGCCCACTTGTTTCTAAAACATATGTCCACAACGTATTTTCGTTTGGTTTTTGTTTTTTTAATATATTTCTTTCTTCAGAATGGAGGTTAATTCCTTTCCCCTTAAGTGTGTGCTGGATTTAGCAACTTGCTCCTAACAAATAGAATTCAGCAAAAGTGATGGTATGTCACTTACAAGATAAGGTTATAAAATGAATGCATCTTCCATTTTGAGTGCAGGCTCCCTCTTACTTGCTCTCTTGCTCTCTCTATCTTTTTCCTTGGTTCACTTGCCTGGGGGTAGCCATGTTGTGACCAGTCCCGTGGTGACATTCATGTGGTGAGGAAATGAAGCATCCTGTATAATGTTACATGAGTAAGCTTGGAAGCTGAACTTCCAGTCCCAGTAAACTCTTTAGAGATTGCATCCCAGACAGACTGTTTGACTGCAACCTCATGAGAGATCCTGTTACTACCACCCAGCTCAACAGTTCCAAGAGTCCTGAGACTCAGGAATTATGTGTGATAATAAATGTTCATTATTTTAAGCTTTGTTTAGGATAATTTGTTACATAGCAAAGGATAACAAACATTTTATTTCAACCTCCCATCTTTCTATCACTACTACACTATCTCTATCTCCTTTCATAGTAAAAAAAGTTGGAAGAATTTTAATTAGCTTAAGGACATTTATTATCTCACATAACAGACAGTATTGTGGGTTCACATATCAAGGGTAGATCCAGGTCTGGCTAACTCAATGACATGGTTATGTCATTATGAATCGTTGACTATTTCTCTTTCTTCTTGACAATCTTTAGCATGTTAGTTCCTGAGTGGACTCCTTCAAGATTCCAACATTGTTGCTGAAACTCCACACATTATCAATAGGTGTCAACCTTACAGGCAAAATGATCCCATTTGATTTATCTTTTTTAAAGTGAGAAAAGTCTTCCCAGAATCCCTCTAGCAGACAACCTCACATTTCATTGGTCAACGTTTTATCATATGTCCACACCAAACCAATTCTTAGCCAAAGGGAACAGGACTATCATATTTGGGCTAAAGTAAACTCTCCCTGCCCGAGGTATTTAATTGAGTGTTTAGTGATTAAAAATTTAACTGGTATTCACACCTATATTATACTGGTATCTATACAAGTATGAACTGTGGATTTATATTACTTTTCTTCCTTGAAGCTCTGTGCTATTATTTGTTCTTTTTGATCCCATTTACCAGCCCCACTGCCCATTGTCTTGTTTCCCTAGAATTCCCCAGAATCCATCCTTGTTTCATTCACCTTACCTTGATATTTAGTGCCTATTAGAGTTGGGCAATATTATCTCACATCACTGTGAGGATGACAAAATTATCCAGAAAGAATATTAATTAGAGCAACTTTGCAAATTCTATTATATGAACTACTATCCTGACTTTGGTCAATTTGAAATTTTGTAAAATTAATGTATTTAAAATGATAAGTACCCATAAATGGTAAGTCTTTCTGATTCTGAGAGCATCTAGCTAGAGTCAGCCAGAATTTAATTTTTATAATGAAATTGTAAATCCTTGACATGGGAAATTGTATTCGTTCAGCCAACCAGAGTCTTTTTGAATGCCTTTGTTATGGATAAAATGGCTACAATATATTGTGACAGAGAAATAGATTTGTTTCAGGATGTACACATTGATAGGCAAGGTTGAATGGAAGATCTCTGACATAATTGATTAGTATATTTTCTAATGGCAAATATCCCTTTACAGTTTTAGAACTGACATTCTTGACAACACAATTAACCTAAGAGATGATGGAGGGAAAATATATAATCCACAATAAGAATCATGTAGCATTATAAAATACTAAGTCTTAAATTTAGCCTTATTAGAATGTAATTAGAATTGGTCCACATAGTCAAATTGTTAGGCATTTTCTGAAATCTGAAAAACCCAAGTTTCTCACTATTCTTTGCACTAAATTTGCAGATACACTAAGTGACGTACTTTGTTGTTGTTTTGTTGTTTGTTTGTTTGCAGTATGTGGGCCTCTCGCTGTTGTGGCCTCTC
Organism: Phocoena phocoena; assembly: GCF_963924675.1. Classification (NCBI taxonomy): domain Eukaryota; kingdom Metazoa; phylum Chordata; class Mammalia; order Artiodactyla; family Phocoenidae; genus Phocoena; species Phocoena phocoena. Next base: position 23,938,260 of record NC_089232.1, on the reverse strand, counting down.
CCGTTGCGGAGCACAGGCTTTGGACACGCAGGCTCAGTAGCCATGCCTCACGGGCTTAGCCGCTCCGCAGCATGTGGGATCTTCCCGGACTGGGGCACGAACCCGTGTCCTCTGCATCGACAGGCGGACTCTCAACCACTGCGCCACAAGGGAAGCCCAAGTGATGTACTTTGACTATACTTATTAACATCTTTACTGCTAGTTATCGAATATAACAACAGATACCATGAAGGAGAAGGTAAAATTTAAATATCTGGGTAGTGGAGTCATAACAGATCAGCCATAATAGAACCATATTCTTTGACTTGTAATAGGGTTTATATAATCATTCTTGACACACTAATAGACATTATTTGTCCTCTGATTCTATTTTTATGTTAGTTTTTATTTTCATTCAGCATTTTCCTGTTATTGACAGAATAAATACTTACAATCTTATGCTGTTTGAGTTGTTAATGACAATGAGTCTGATAGGAGCTCTGGTGCCTTTGGCTCGGCACAAACTGTGCCCAACACACATGGTCTATACATATTACTTGCAATCTGTTTTGGGAAACAAAAATATCAGGTGAATAGAGAAAACAAGTCCTTTGAGTTGACAAGACAAGGTAACTACTCTCATTTTCTAAGAAGCATTCTCTATATTCTAGTCAGTAATTCTGGGACCTGGGGGATGATTTTGGAGTCCACGATATGACTTTCAATTCTATTATAATATCCTATGTAATTTATGTTTCTAGCTCAGATCTCACCTGGAGATGTAGTCTTGTGTTTCTAATTGCCTATTTAGTTTGTCTTAATTGAATTCTTAATCTCATCCTTGAAATTTCTCCTTGTCCAGTTTTTCTCATCTCATTTAATTGCATCACGATCATTTCAATTATTCAAGACATATAGCTGCCATTCTGAACATCTTTGTTCCTCCTCAGCATTAAATTCATCATCAAGTCTTATCTAAAGCCCCTTTGTGAAACAGATTTGCACTTACATCTCCATTTCATCTAATGCTTATCTCCAACTTAACTATACTTAGCCATACTCTACTTCTTTTAGTTCTTCAAGTACATCATGCTGTTTTTTGTTTTGTTTTTTTTTTTTTTTCTTCCTGGAATACTTTCTCTACTAATTTCACCTGGCTAATCCCTACATATTCTTTTACTCCCAAAATTGTTTCATTCTTTTAGTGCACCCTGTTCTTTTCCTTCATAACATATACCACAATTTGTAATTACAAAATGTTTTTTCTCTTCATTTGTTTGATGTTGGCTCTCCCCTGTACCTGTAAACTCTGTGGGAGCTTGAATCGTGTCTGTTCTATTCCATCATCTTCCTAGTGTCTACTACAGTGCCTTGGGCCCAGTAGATATACAGTTGACACTTGAACACCAGGAGTTTGAACTGCATGTGGGTCCACTTGTATGCACATAGTAAATACACCATCGAGGTTGGTTTTAATTCTTGTTTGTGGAACCAAGGATACAGAAGGCCAACTATAAGTTATAACTGGATTTTTGACTGTATGGACGGTCAGCACCCCAACCACTCCCCTCTGTTTGAGGGTCAAAGGTATACTAAATATTTGTTAAATACAAGATTAGATCTTTTAATAGATATATTACTATAACTGAGAGAAATGTGCATGCATACTTTCCACTGGATCTTATGGAGACTGATTAGTACACATAAAGTTATTACTTAATTATAAGAAAGGAAAAAGTTGTTGTGTTTCATGTTTGTAACATTCACATTGTCTTTCAAGTAGACATTCAATAAATTTTCATTGAATGAATGCCTACATATATAATAACAGTCAGTTAAGGCCAAAAGTTTTTTTAAAAGCTTAGAAAAATAAATGTTACAGAATATCTCAAAACAGAGTTGGAAGCAAAGTTCTTGGTTTCCAAGATATAATCTGATTTTCTTCATCTGTCTATTCAATATTAACATCATTTATGATTAATTTACAGTATTTGAATTTATTTTCTTTCCCAGAACATATAAAACCATATTATTAGTGTAAGAAATAATTGTGAAAATATTTTTTGAATCTTACCATTTTTGTTCCCCAGTAAATATTTGTGGTTAAAAACATTTTAAAATAGTGACAGAAATAAAGAGGGAATTAAGGATCATTATTAAATACTCTACCCAAAAGCAATGTGAAAATGTTAATGTATTTCTGTATTTCTTTTTCTCTCTATTCATGTTATTTCTTATAAAATAAATTTCTAAAATAATGATAAGTAATGCTTAAATAGATTTATCTCTTTGCTGAACATTGTTCTAATTTCTTTGTAAATGTTAACTAATTCTATTTTTTCAACAACTCTTTTTTTTGTGTGTGTGTGGTACGCGGACCTCTCACCGCTATGGCCTCTCCCGTTGCGGAGCACAGGCTCCGGACGTGCAGGCTCAGCGGCCATGGCCCACGGGCCCAGCCACTCCGTGGCATGCAGGATCCTCCCGGACCGCGGCACGAACCCGCGTCCCCTGTATCGGCAGGCGGACTCTCAACCACTGCACCACCAGGAAAGCCCTTCACTGACTCTTTGACATAGGAATTATTAATGTCCCCATTTTACATGTGGGGAAGCTGAGGCTTAGAATTTTTTCAAGGTCACATTATTAGTAGGGCACAAACTGAGGTTGTTTTCCAAATGTGTGTTTCCATGATATTTAATTTCATGGACCACAATTTATTAAGAAAATTATCACAGTGTTACAGATGTTTAGACTTCTTCAAATGTTTAATTGCTTTAGACAATGATAAAATAAATATTTTCATACATATTTACCTGTACAACATTTTCTCCCTAGATATGATGGCCTTTTGAGCCCTAGATAACCAATGAAAAGTAGAAAGAGATATACAATGTTGCCTCTCAGTTACAAAGGAGTGAGCAAACAAAGCTTGCCTAAGGGAGCATATGGAGATTACAGTTTATGGAGATCACAGAAATCTCTTTCTTTCTAGTGTTTAGCCAAAAAAATTTGCTATTTTATCTTTCCAGAACTTGCCTTTTTGGTGATATGAACTCTAAGTAGTCTGACTATTCAAATTCTAAACATTTCCAATTATCCCACTCTTTGGAGTTAAGATAGGTATTTTACTTTATTTTTAATTTAAAAATATAATAAACTTTATGTTTAGAGTAGTTTTAGGATCACAGCAAAATTGAGCCAAAGGTATAGATATTTTCCATATATACTTTATCACCACATGTGCATAACCTCTGCCATTGTCAACATCCCCCACCAGAGTAGTATTTCTTTTTTAATAATTGATGATCCTACATTGACACATTATTATCACCCATAGTTTACATTGTTTCACTCTTGGTATTGTACATTCTATGTATTTAAACAATTATATGACCGATATACATCATTACAGTATCATAGAGAGTAGTTTCACTGGGCATTTTATTTTTGAAGATTCTAGGCTATTTAAGTTTACATATTCTGGAAGATCTTGGTTTTATCAAAGAGCCTTAATGTGCTTTAGAAAAGGAGGAAAATGTTGGAGAAATGTCAAAGATATTCTAAAATAAATAGCTAGAAAAAACAAACCAAAAATCTTTAGGGCATTATTTTGTTATTCAAGCTAAACTGTTTTAGAATACTGTGAAATTATGTCTATAAATGAGAAAAGGGTGTTCTCCAGTTTCCTCGTTTGAATAGTTTACCATGTAACATGTAGTTAGATATGTATGCTTGTTTATCCTCAATAATTATTAGTATATACATTTTTAAAAGTCTTTTTTTTTGCTGTACGCGGGCCTCTTACTGTTGTGGCCTCTCCCGTTGCAGAGCACAGGCTCCGGAAGTGCAGGCTCATTGGCCATGGCTCACGGGCCCAGCCGCTCCACTGCACGTGGGATCTTCCTGGATCGGGGCATGAACCCGTATCCCCTGCATCGGCAGGTGGACTCTCAACCACTGTGCCACCAGGGAAGACCCTAAAAGGCTTTTTAAGAGCAGGTTTAGGTTCACAACAAAATTGAGATTTCCTTTATATCCCCTGGCTTATGTATGTATTGCATCCCCCACTATCAATAACCCTTACGTAAGTGGTATATTTGTTACCAAGGATGAACCTAAACTGACACATCATAATCACCCAAAGTCCATAGTTACTTTAGGGTTCACTCTTGGTATTGTACATGCTATAGGTTTGGACAAATGTATAATGACACCTAGTTATTATTGAATGGAAGTTCCTGTGCCCAAAGCACTCGGAGGCCAAATAATACTGAAACATCAGAGTTTGGGGCAGAGAAAGATTTATTACAGAGCCAGGCAAGGAGACAAGTGGCTCATGCCCCCAAATCTTTGAACTTCCCAATGGGTTTCAGCAAAGCATTTTTAAAGGCCAGGTGGGGGAGGGAGCTGCAGGGTATGTGATCAGCTTGTGCACAATTTTCTGATTGTTTGATGGTGAGGAAACAAGGCAGTGTCACAGAGGTTAACGTTATCAATCCTTAGGCTCCTGGAGGCCTGGAGGCTAAGTGCTCATGGTCATCAAGTAATTAACATCTTCCATTTGGTGGGGGTTTTCACATCTGTAGAACAACTCGGGAAATGTGCATCAGATACTATTAACTAAGCACTTCAGAGAGGAGATAAAGCAGAGGATATGAAGGAACAGTCTCGCTGGGAAGGCCCCATAGGGTCCTGCTCAGTTACACAATCATTATAGTATCATACAGAGTATTTTCACTGCCTTAAGAATCCTCTGTGCTCTGCCTATTTATTCCTTCCCCCTACCCCAACCCCTGGTAACCACTGATCTTTTACTGTCTTTATAGTTTTCCCTTTTCCAGGATGTCATATAGTTGTAGTGATATAGCACGTAGCCTTTGAGGCTTGGTTTCTTTCACTTACTATGTGAAAGTGTACAATTAAGTGTACACTTAATGGTATAAGTCAAAGCATTTAAGTTTCCTTCATTTCTTTTTAAGGCTTGATAGCTCATATCTTTTTTGTGCTAAATAATAGTTCATTGTCTATATGTACCACAGTTTATTTACCCATTCATCTACTGCTTCTGGATTTTGGCACTTTTGAATAAAGCTACCATAAACATCCAAATGCAGGTTTTTGTGTGGACATAAGTTCTCAACTCCTTTGGGTAAATACCAAGGAACTCACTTGCTGCATCATATGGTTATATATGTTTAGTTTTTTTAACTGCCACACTGTCCACCAAAGTGTCATTTTCCATTCCACCAGCAATGAATGAGAGTTTCTGTTGCTCCACAACCTTGCAAACATTTGGTGTTGTCAGTTTTGGATTTTAGCCATTCTAATGTTTTTTTAATGGTATCTCATTTTTTAATTTATTTCTCTGATGACATATGATGTGGAGTATCTTTTCATATTCTTATTTGACATCTGTATATCTTCTTGGGTGAGATGTCTGTTAAGGTCTAGTTTTACACATTTTTACCACTTAATATAAACTCCCAGTATTGAAATTGCTGAGGTATGCTGTATAAATCTTTTTAAGATCCTTGCTCTTTTTCTTTTAAAACTGAGATAAATATACATGCGATAAAATTTTAAGTGATTTGACAAATGTATATAGTGAGGACTTTGATAGTTCCTGTGGCAAAATATAGACTACTCCATCCCCCAGAATGTTTTCTTGTTTTCCTTTCCAACGAAATCCCCTGTACCACCTACATGCCCAGTCCCCCCAAACCCACCAGAGTACATCACCATTTTCATTTTGTCACTGTAGCCTTTAATTGACTGCACTGAACTTTATACACATTGAATCATATGAGATGTATGACTCTTTCTGGCTTCTTCACTCAGTGTGTTTTTGAGTTTCATCCAGGTTGATATATATATATATATATATATATATATATATATATATATATATACACACATATATATTTATTTTTTATTACTGAATGACATTCCTTTGTATGACTATGCCAAAATTTATCCACTTATATGTTGATGGGATTTTTTGGTATTATGATCTAAACCTATGATACATATTACAAACTTTCCTTGCAGAAAAGTTGTCTCAATTTACATTCCCCCTAACCCATACTTCCCCTCCCCTGCCAGCAATATAAGAGAAGATATTTCTATCACAGCTTATCTGTGCCAACAGAATCAGCTTTAAAGCCTGTTTCAATTTGATAATCACCAAATAAAATCTTATTCTAAATTGCATATTAAAATATTGAGCTTAAATTTTTATTCATGCATCTGTCTATTTTTCAATTGGTATGTTTATTATTTAAATTTCTTCTGCAAGATATATATATATATATATATATATATATATATATTAAGGTTTAGGGGTTTTGGGGAGCTCCTTTAAGGACTTTCTCACCACCACCAAACTTCCTCCCAGCCGCCCTCCAATACACAAACATTTATTATCTCCAAAGACAGGTATTATTATTGTGATACCCATTTTAAAGATTAAAAAGAAAAAAACAAACTTTAGGCACAATGAGTTTAAGTATTTTGCAAGAGATCACAATCAAGCAAATGATAGAGAGAAAGGTTAGTACTAAAACTCTTACCTTTAACTCCTTTGTTATGCTACTTTTCTGTTCAAAGCAAGCTTAGGCAACAAGAAAAATTGTAACTACCTCATTGGGTTGTTTTAAAGATTAAACAAATCTATACATATAATAATAATAATAATAGTAGTAGTAATAGTAATAGTAATAATAATTACCACTATGTGCCATTGTTCTATGTATCTTATGTATATTAATTCATGTAACCCTCAAAACAGTCCCATGATGAGAACTATAATCTCTCATCCAAATTTTACACATGAGGAAGCTGATGCTCAGAAATGTTAACTACCTAGCCTGTATAACTAATAAACAGAGATGAAATTTGATCTTAGATAGTATGCTTTAGAGTTTGTTCTTTTTAATCCCATGCTACCAGCTGAAAATAACTTCTGTAAAATAGTGTGTCTTAAATAGATGTTAAATAATATCATTATTAATGGGAATTTATTGGGGCATCGTTATGGAAATAAAGCTTTTTTTCCTTAGGAGTTCCAGTCTCTTGAGTTTGCTTCCTCCCCTTCTCCATATTGTTGTAGCAGTAAAATTGAGGGCTGACATTTTGGAGAGGGCTTGTGAAGAGACAGATCTATGTCTCTTTCATTTAACACTTTGAGGATTTAGCATGTATTAGTTCTGATGTGGAAAAGCTGTATAACAAACAACTTAAAAATCTGAGATACTTAAAATAGCAAATATTTATTTTCCTCATTTACAGATCATGCATCAGCTCTCACTCAGTTAGATTTAGCTAGGCTATTCTCCTCCACAGAAAGCTATTTAGATTCAAATTTGCTTCTGGGTCTTTATCATTCTGGGATCACTGAAACTCAGCACCCAGAGCCTGGGTGTGATCTTCTTATGGCAATCATAGGAAAGCACCTGGGTAAGCCAAACTGTGCAGGCACATTTAAAATCTGTTGCATCATGTCTGCCTTTAACCACCATTTATGACATTTTGCCCACTGAAGACCTTAATTTTTATGTAGTTAAAATGGCATATTTCTTCCTGTATGGTTTGTGCCTTTGGGTTGTTGTATATAAAAACTATGCCATAAAACCCAATCCAGCATGACTTTAGTATAACTTTGTTCAAAAATTTTCCATGGCTTTCCACATCCTTTAGAGTAAAAGTACAAAATCTTCCAAAGCCAACAAAGTCCTTCACAATCTGCCCCTCTCTCCTCCTCTGAAAAGTCTCTGATGTCACTGCCTGCTTCCTCTCCTCTTTAAGCTCCCACCAGCCTAGTCTCCTCACTGTTCTGAAAATACACCTAGTGTCAAAAGAGAATTTTAAAAGTTAAAAACAAGACTCATTATAAATATGGAGCAAGCCCATTCCAAATATTTGCTTAATAATTATTGAGACAACCAGCAAAATGGTAAGGCTGGTTCAAAGAATAGGTGTTTAGTATTATAAACAAAAAGAGCAAAGATTTTCCTTCATCATTCATTTACACGAAGGGTTAAAATCACACCCACTGATCTCGCCCAACAACAGTATGACCTGAGGGGAATTCAGGATGGAAGAAACAGAAATGAAGCATTCTGTATTTTGGATATAGGGTCACTTAGAGAGCTAAGATACATATTAACCCAATGAAACCCAGATTCTTACATCTTCCCAAACATAGAAAAGCACTAATATAATTAACTTGACATAACTATTCTTTGTGATTAGCAGTAACCTTTTACCAAGATGTATGACTGACTACATGTATTTCCTAGTCAAAAAATTCATATGTATTTACTGATTCCTCCTCTACCTCTTTGCAACAGCTTCTCAGAGCAACTGAGAAGTTGTCTCCCAAGCTATAGTCATCAGGAGGACCCTGAATAAAACTTAACTCACAACTTTTAGGTTGTATGTCTTTCTTTAAGCTAACAACATAAAGAGTCATTGGAAAAAGGATGTTGTAATAAGATGGCAGAATTATATACAAAACTGGTTAATATCTTACTGTGCAATGAAATTGGGACATACACACAAACGTATGTTTTTCTAATTTTTTTTTTTCATCTCATTGATCTCTTTGGGCACCAGAAGCATACAGTTTTTAGAATTGTGTTTATTGGCTTATTGGAATAAGATAATGTGCTTAAGATCAACAGCTGGCTCTTTTAATCTCTTGGAGAAAGAAAATATCAGCTTCAACCGGAATTTTTTTGTCTTCTTTAAGCACAATATATAAATGTAAGATGCTTAGTAAACAGCCTGACACAAAATAGATGCTGATTAAATGGGTTTACCTGAATTGCATTCTCCTTAGAAATTCATGGAAGATTGGATCAAGATGGCAGAGTAGAATGATGTGCTCTCACTCCCTCTTGTGAGAACACTGGAATCACAACTAACTGATGAACAGTCATCAACAGGAAGACACTAGAACTCACCAAAAAAGATATCCCACATCAAAAGTCAAAGAAGAAGCCACATGAGATGGTAGGAGGGGCACAATCACAATAAAATCAAATCCCATAACTGCTGAGTGGGTGACTCATAGACTGGAGAACACTTATACCACAGAAGTCCACCCACTGCAGTGAAGGTTCTGAGCCCCACATCAGACTTCTGAACCTGCGGGTCTAGCAACAGGAGGAGGAATTCCTAGAGAATTAGACTTTGAAGGTTAGTGGGATTTGATTGCAGGACTTTGACAGGACTGGGGGAAACAGGGACTCCACTCTTGGAGGGCACACACAAAGTAATGTAAGCATCAGGACCCAGTGGAAGGAGCAGTGACCCCATAGAGACTGAACCAGACTTACCTTCTAGTGTTGGTGGGTCTCCTGCAGAGGCAGGGGTGGTTCTGTCCCCCCATGAAGACAAGGACACTGGTGGCAGAAGTTCTAGGAAGTACTCCTTGAAGTAAGCATTCCCAGAATCTGCCATTAGCCCCACCAAAGAGCCTGGGCAGGCTCCAGTGGTGGGTGACCTCAAGCCAAACAACCAACAGGGAGGGGACCCAGCCCAACCCATCAGCAGACAAGCGAATTAAAGTTTTACTGAGCACTTCCCACCAGAGCAACAGCCAGCTCTACCCACCACTAGTCCCTCCCAGCAGGAAACTTCCACAATCCTCTTTGATAACCTCATCCACAACAGGACAGACAGCAGAAGCAAGAAGAACCACAATCCTGCAGCCTGTGGAACAAAAAACACATTCACAGAAAGACAAGATGAAAAGGCAGAGGGCTATGTACCAGATGAAGGAACAAGATAAAACCCCAGAAAAACAACTAAATGAAATGGAGATAGGCAAGTTTCCAGAAAAAGAATTCAGAATAATTGATAGTGAAGATGATCCAGGATCTTGGAAAAAGAATGGAGGAAAAGATCAAGAAGATACAAGAAATGTTCATCAAAGACATAGAAGGATTAAAGAAAAAACAAACAGAGATGAACAATACAATATTTGAAATGAAAAAAACACAAGAAGGAATCAAGAGCAGAATAACGGAAGCAGAACGGATAAGTGACCTGGAAGACAGAAGGATGGAATTTACCTCTGCAGAAAAGAATAAAGAGAAAATAATGAAAAGAAATGAAGACAGCCTAAGAGACCTCTGGGACAACATTAAACACAACAACATTCTTGTTATAGGGGTGCCAGAGGAGGAAGAGAGATAGAAAGGACCTGAGAAAATATTAAATATTTGAAGAGATTATAGTTGAAAATTTCCCTAACATGGGAAAGGAAAGAGCCACCCAAGTCCAGGAAGTGCAGAGAGTCCCATATAGGATAAACCCAAGGAGAAACATGCTGAGACACATAGTAATCAAATTGACAAAAATTAAAGACAAAGAAAAATTATTGAAAGCAGCAAGGGAAAAATGACAAATAACATATAAGGAAACTCCCATAAAGTTAACAGCTGACTTCTCATCAGAAACTCTACAAGCCAGAAGGGAGTGGCATGATATACTTAAAGTGATGAAAGGGAAGAACTTACAACCAAGATTACTCTACCCGGCAAGGATCTCATTCAGATTCGACAGAGAAATCAAAAGGTTTACAGACAAGCGAAAGCTAAGAGAATTCAGCACCACCAAACCAGTTCTACAACAAATGCTAAAGGAACTTCTCTAAGTGGGAAATACCAGAGAAGAAAAGGACCTACAAAAACAAACCCAAAACAATTAAGAAAATGATAATAAGAACATACATATTGATAATTACCTTAAATGTGAATGGAATAAATATTCCAACCAAAAGACACAGGCCTACCGAATGGATACAAACACAAGACCCATATATATACTGTCCACAAGACACCCACTGCAGATGTAGGGACACATACGCACTGAAAGTGATGGGGTGGAAAAAGATATTCCATGCAAATGGAAATCAAAATAAAGTTGGAGTAGCAACACTCATACAGGAAAAAATAGACTTTAAAATAAAGAATGTTACAAGAGACAAAGGAGGACACTACATAATGATCAAGGGATCAATCAAAGAAGAAGATATAACAATCATAAATATATATGCACCCAACATAGGAACAACTCAATACATAAGGCAACTGCTAACAACTCTAAAAGTGGAAATTGACAGTAACACAATAATAGTGGGGGACTTTAACACCTCACTTACACCAATGGACACATCATCAAAACAGAAAATTAATAAGGAAACATAAGATTTAATGACACAAGAGACCAGATAGATTTAATTGATATTTATAGAACATTCCAAAAACAGCAGATTACACTTTCTTCTCAAGTGTATGTGGAACATTGTCCAGGATAGGTCACATCTTGGGTCACAAATCAAGACTCAGTAAATTTAAGAAAACTGAAATCATTTCAAGCATCTTCTCTGACCACACTGCTATAAGATTAGAAATCAATTACAGGGAAAAAAATGTAAAAATCACAAACACATGGAAGCTAAACAATACATTACTAAATATCCAAGAGATCACTGAAGAAATCAAAAAATTACCTAGAGACAAATGACAATGAAAACATGATGATCCAAAACCTATAGGATGCAGCAAAAGCAGTTCTAAGAGGGCACTTTACAGCTATACAAGCCTACCTCAAGAAACAAGAAATATCTCAAATTAAAAATCTAACCATACAACTAAGAGAACTAGAGAAAGAACAAACAAAACCCAAAGTTAGCAGAAGAACAGAAATCATAAAGATCAGAGCAGAAATAAATGAAATAGAAAAAAGAAAACAATAGCAAAGATCAATAAAATAAAAAGCTGGTTCTTTGAGAAGATAAACAAAATTGATAAACCATTAGCCAGTCTCATCAGAAAAATATGGAGAGGACTCAAATCAATAAAATTAGATATGAAAAAGCAGAAGTTATGACAGGCACCGCAGAAATACAAAGCATCCTAAGAGACTACTACAAGCAACTCTATGCCAATAAAATGGACAACCTGGAAGAAATGGACAAATTCTTAGAAAGGTATAACCTTCCAAGATTGAACCAGGAAGAAATAGAAAATATGAACAGATCAATCACAAGAAGTGAAATTGAAACTGTGATTAAACATCTTCCAAAAAACAAAGTGCAGAACCAGAAGACTTCACAGGTGAATTCTATCAAACAGTTAAAGAAGAGCTAACACCCATCCTTCTCAAACTCTTCCAAAAATTTACAGAGGAAGGAACACTCCCAAACTCATTCTATGAAGCCACCATCACCCTGATACCAAAACCAGACAAAGATACTACAAAAAAAGAAAATTACAGACCAATATCAGTGATGAATATAGATGAAAAATACACAACAAAATACTAGAAAACAAGCCAACAGCACATTAAAACTATACACCATGATCAGGTGGGATTTATCCCAGGGATGCAAGGATTCTTCGATAGATGCAAATCAATCAATGTGATACACCATATTAACAAATTGAAGAACAAAATCCATATAATCATCTCAATAGATGCAGAAAAAGCTTTTGACAAAATTCAACACCTATTTATGATAAAAACTCTCCAGAAAGTGGGCATAGAGGGAACCTACCTCAACATAATAAAGGCCATATATGACAAACCCACAACAAACATCATTCTCAATGGTGAAAAAGTGAAAGCATTTCCTCTAAGATCAGGAACGAGACAAGGATGTCCACTCTCACCACTATTATTCAACATAGTTTTGGAAGTCCTAGCCATAGCAATCAGAGGAGAAAAAGAAAGAGAAATAATACAAATTGGAAAAGAAGAAGTAAAACTGTCACTGTTTGCAGTTGACATAATACTATACATAAAGAGTCCTAAATATGCCACTAGAAAACTAGTAGAGCTAATCAATGAATTTGGTAAAGTTTCAGGATACAAAATTAATGCACAGAAGTCTCTTGTGTTCCTATGCACTAATGATGAAAATCTGAAAGAGAAATTAAAGAAACACTCCCATTTACCATTGCAACAAAAAGAATAAAATACCTAGGAATAAACCTACCAAAAGAGACAAAAGACCTATATGCACAAAACTATGACACTGATGAAAGAAATTAAAAATGATACAAACAGATGGAGAGATATACCATGTTATTGGGTTGGAAGAATCAATATTATGAAAATGATTATACTACCCAAAGCAATCTACAGATTCAATGCAATTCCTATCAAATTACCAATGGCAATTTTTATGGAAGTAGAACAAAAAATCTTAAAATTTGTATGGAAACACAAAAGACTTCGAAAAGCCAAAGCAGTCTTGAGAGAAAAAAATGGAGCTGCAGGAATCAGACTCCCTGACTTCAGCCTATACTACAAAGCTACAGTAATCAAGACAATATGGTACTGACACAAAAAAAGAAATATAGATCAATGGAACAAGATAGAAAGCCCAGAGATAAATCCATGCACCTATGGTCAACTAATCTATAACAAAGGGGGCAAGGATATACAATGCAGCAAAGACAGTCTCTTCAATAAGTGGTGCTGGGAAAACTGGACGGCTGCAGGGAAAAGAATGAAATTAGAACACTCCATAACACCATAAACAAATATAAACACAAAATGGAATAGAGACCAAAATATAAGACTGGACACTATAAAACTCTTAGAGGAAAACTTAGGAAGAACACTCTTTGACATAAATCACAACAAAATCTTATTTATCCCCTCCTAGAGTAATGGAAATAAAAACAAAATAAACAAATGGGACCTAATAAAACTTAAAAGCTCTTGCACAGCAAAGGAAACCATAAACAAGACGAAAAGACAACCCTCAGAAAGGGAGAAAATATTTGCAAATGAATCAATGGACAAAGGATTAATTTCCAAAATATATAAACAGCTCATGCAGCTCAATATTAAAAGAACAAACAACCCAATCCAAAAATGATCAAGCGATCATTTTAAATAGACATTTCTCCAAAGTAGACATACAGATGGCCAAGAAGAACATGAGAAGCTGCTCAACATCACTAATTATTAGAGAAATGCAAATCAAAACTACAATGAGGTATCACCTCACACCAGTTAGAATGGGCATCATCAGTAAATCTACAAACAACAAATGCTGGAGAGGGTATGGAGAAAAGGGAACCCTCTTGCACTGTTGGTGGGAATGTAAATTGATACAACCACTATGGTGAACAGTATGAAGGTTCCTTAAAATCTAAAAATAGAATTACCATTTGACCAGCAATCCCACTACTGGGCATATACCTAGAGAGAAACATAATTCAAAAAGACACATGCACCCCAATGTTCACGGCAGCACTATTTACATTACCCAGGTTATGGAAGCAACCTAAATGCTCATCAACAGATGAATGGATAAAGAAGATGTGGTACCTATATACAATGGAATATTAATCAGCCACAAAAAGGAATGAATTTGGGTCATTTGTAGAGACGTGGATGGATCTAGAGACTGTCATACAGAGTGAAGTAAGTCAGAAAGAGAAAAACAAATATTGTATATTAATGCATATATGTGGAACCTAGAAAAATGGTATGGATGAACCGGTTTGCAGGGCAGAACTTGAAACAGTGATCTAGAGGACAATCTTATGGACACCAAAGGGGGAAAGCAGTGGGCGGTGTGTGTGTGTGTGTGATGAATTGGGAGATTGGGATTGACATGTATACACTAATGTGTATAAAATGGATGACTAATAAGAACCTGCTATATAAAAAAGTTAAATTTAAAAATTAAAGAAGAAAAGAATTGTAATTATTAATTTTATATATTAACCCCATCATTATTCTTTTAAAAAGTGTTCTTGGTGATTATTGCCTTTTTATTACAGACAAAAATTTTGGAGTTTGAAATTGGAATATTATCAGTTTTAAGATTAATTTTTAGAATGTCTATGGATTGTCATTCAATCTTAATTTTAATAAGTTGAATTATGAAAATATTTTAAATTGAATATACTTGATTTACAGTATTACATTACTTTGTGTGTACAACATAATGATTCAATGTTTTAATATCTTATACTCTATTTAAAGCAATTATAAAATATTGGTGATATTTCCTGTTCTGTACATTACTTCCTTATACTTTTAAAATTTTATACCTAATAGTTTGCCTCTGTTAAAGCCCTACATCCATGTTTCCCCTCTCCACTGATAACCAGTAGTTTGTTCTCTCTATATATATCTGAGCTTCTTTCTGTTTTATTTATTCACTTGTTTTATTTTTTAGATTCCATATATAAGTGAAAACATACAGTATTAGTCTTTTGCTGTCTGACTTATTCCACTAAGCATGATACCCTCCAGGTCCGTCCATGTTGTTTCAAATGACACAATTTCATTTTTTATGCCTGAGTAATATTCCACTGTGTGTGTGTGTGTGTGTGTGTGTGTGTGTGTGTGTGTATCTCACATCATCATTATCCATTCATCTCTGGATGGACACTTAGGTTGCTTCCATATCTTGGCTATTGTAAATAAGGCTGCTATGAACATGTGGTGCATATACCTTTCCAAATTAGTGTCTTTGTTTTCTTCAGATATATACCCAGGAGTGGAATTGCTGAATTATATAATGCTTCTATTTTTAACTTTTTTGAGGAACCTACATACTGTTTTCCACAGTGGCTGTTTCAATTTACATCCCCACCAACAGTGTACTAGGTTTCCTTTCTCCAAATTCTTGCCAACATTTGTTATTTGTTGACTTTTTGATGATAACCATTCTGACAGGTGTGGGGTGATATCTCATTGTAGTTAATTTTCATTTGCATTCCCAAGATGATTAGTGATGTTGAGCAACTTTTCATATGTCTGTTGGCCATCTGTACATCGTCTTTGGAAGAATGTCTATTCAGGTCTTCTGCTCATTTTTTAATTAAGTTTTTTGTTTTTTTTGTTATTGAGTTGTATGTGCTGTTTATATATTTTGCATATTAACCTCTTATCAGACATAATATTTGCAAAATTTTCTTTCATTCAGTAGGCTGTGTTTTTATTTTGTTGTTGGTTTCCTTTCAGTGCAAAAGCTTTTAAGTTTAATTAGATCACATTTGTTTATTTTTGCTTTTGTTTCCCTTGACTGAAGAGACAGATCCAAAAAGATATTACCAAGACCTATGTCAGAGTGTTTTGCTTATCTTTTCTTCTAGAAGTTTTGTGGCTTCAGGTCTTACATTTAAGTCTTCAATCTGTTTTGAATTTATTTTTCATATGGTGTGAAAAAGTAGTCCAGATTTATTGTCTTGCATGTAACTGTCCAATTTTCCCAGCACCCATTCTTGAAGAGACTGTCTTCATTGTATAGTCTTATCTCTTTATTATATTGATGACCATATAAGCATGCATTCACTTCTGGGCTATCTATGCTGTTTCATTGACCTATATATCTGTTTTTGTGCTGGTACCATACTATGTTGATTACTTTAGCTTTATAGTATAGTCTAAATTCAGAGAACTTGATACCTCCAGTTTTCCTCCTTCTTTCTCAAGGTTGTCTTAGCTACTTGGGGTCTTTTCTGATTCTATATAAATTTTAGGATTATTTTTCCATTTATGTGAAAAATGTCATGGGTATTTTGATAGGGATTGCATAGCATCTGTAGATTACTTTGGGTATTATGGGAATTTAATAATATCAATTCTTCTAATCTATGAACACAAACTATCTTTCCACTTATTTGTATCATCTTCAATTTCCATCATCAATGTCTTATAGTTTCCAGAGTAAACATATTTCACATTCTTGGTTAAGTTTATTACTAGCTATTTTATTATTTTTGCTTGTTATGAATGGGGTTATTTTTGCTCACTTTCTCTTTCTTATAGTCCATTTTTAATGTATAGAAAAACACGTGTTTCTGTATATTAAACTTGTATCCTGAAACTTTACTGAATTTACTTATTAGTTCTAATATTTTTGGTGGAGACTTTAAGGTTTTCTTTATACATAGTAGCATGTCATCTGCACATAGTCAGAGTTTTATTTTATTTTTTCCAATTTGGAAGTGTTTTGATTTCTGTGGCTAGTACTTCCAGTATTATGCTGAATAGAAGTAGTGAAAGTGCACATCCTTCTCTTATTCCTGATTTTACAGGAAATGCTCTCAGCTTTTCACCATTTATTATGATGTTAACTGTGGGTTTGTCATAAATGGCCTGTATTATGTTGACATATGTTCCCTCTATACCAACTTTGATAAAAGTTTTTACTATTAATGGATTTTGAATTTTATCAAATGTTTTTTTTCTGCATCTACTGAGATTGTCATATGACTATTTTCCTTCATTTGGTTAACATGATGTACCACATTGATTGACTTGTGGATTGTGAATCACTGCATTGCTGAAATAAATCCCTCTTAATCATGCTGTATGATCCTTTTTTATATATTGATGATTTGGGTTTTGCTAATATTTTGCCAGGAATTTTTACACCTGAGCTATTGTCCTATAACTTTTTTTTTTTTTTTAGTGATTTTTCTGGTTTTGGTATCACAGTAATGGTGGCTTCATAAAATGAATTTGGACGTGTTCCCTCTTCTTCAAATTTTTGGAAAAGTTTCAGAAGTATAGGCATTAAATTTATATGTTTAGTATAATTCCCCTGTGAAGTAGTGTATTCCTGAACTTGTACTTATTGAGAGATTTTTTATTACTGATTCAATTTGAATACTAGTAACTGGTTTATTCAGATTATCTATTTCTTCCTTATTTGGTCTTAGAAGATTTTATGTTTCTAGGAATGCATCCATTTCTTCTAGGCTGTCCAATTTGTTGGCATATAATTTTTTACAGTATTCTCTTATGATTGCATATCTGTAATGTCAGTTGTAATTTCTCATCTTTCATTTCTTATTTTGTTTATTTGGGTCCTCTGTCTTTTTTTCTTAGTGAGCCTGGGTAAAGGCTTACCAATTTAGTTTATCTTTTCAAAAAAAAAATCTTCATTTTATTGATCTTTTCTAATGTTTTTTATTTTTTGTCTCTATTTTATTTATTTCTTCTCTAATCTTTATCATTCCCTTCCTTCTGCTGACTTAGGGCTTTGTTTCTTCTTTTTCTAATGACTTTTGATGGTAGTTTAGGTTGTTTGAAATTTTCCTTGTTTCTTGAGGTAGGCATGTACCACTATAAAATTCCCTCTTACAACTGTTTCACTATGTTCCATAGATTTAGGAAAGTTGTATTTTTATTTTCATTTTTCTTAACGTATTTTCTGATTTCTCCTTTGATTTCTTTAATGACTAATTTTTTTTTGGTGTGGCATATTTTTTTAATCTTCACATGTTTGTGATTTTTCCATTCTTCTTCCTGTGAATGATTTCCAGTTTTGTACAGTGGTGTTTGGAAAAGTTGCTCAACAAAATATCTGTCCTCTCAAACGTTGTTTTGTGGTCTAGCATGTGATCTATCCTGGAGGATATTCCATGTGTACTTGAGAAGAATGTGTATTCTGCTCTTTTTGCATGGTAAGTCCTATAGATATCCATTAAATCTAACTCATCTAATGACCACATTTAAGGTCACTGTTTCCTTATTGATTTTCTGTCTGGATGATTGATCTGTCCTTTGATATAAGTCTGATGTTAAACTCCTCTACTATTATTGTCAATTTCTCCCTTTATATCTGTTAATATTTGCTATATATATTTTGATGCTCAAATATTAGGTGCATATATGTTTATGAATGATATAGCCTGTTCTTGTATTGATCCCTTTATCATTATTTAGTGCCCTTGTTTGTCTTTTATTATAGAACTTGTTTTAAAATCTACTTTGTCTGATATGTGTATTGGGACCCCAGCTTTCTTTTTGTTTCCACTTGCATAGATTAATTTTTCCCATCCCCTTGCTTTCAGTCTGTGAGTGTCTTTAGCTCTGAAGTGATTCTCTTCTTGGTAGCATATAGTTGGCGCTTTTCCTTTAATCCAATCAGCCACCTATGTCTTGTGACTAGAACACTTTGTTCATTGACTTTTCAAGTGATTGTTGGTAGTTATGTGTAAGTGCTATTTTGTTACTTGTTTTCTCGTTGTTTTTTAGTTCTTCTCTGTTCTTTTCTTCTTCTTTTAGTCTCTTACCTTGTGGTTTCATGATTTTCTTTGTGTAATGCTTGTTTTCCTTTCTCTTTAGTTTATGTGTATGTATTGTAGATTTTTGATTTATGTTTATCATGGAGTTCATATATGTTGACTTATAACAATGTCTACTTGTTTTAAACTGATAGTCATTTAAGTTGAAACTTATTCTAAAAGTTCTACATATTTTACTCCCCTCCCCCACGTTTTGTGTTTTTGATGTCATATTTTACATCTTCCTGCTTATCCTTAACTGTTTATTTTAGATATAGTTGACTTTACAATATTTGTCTTTTAACTTTCATACTAGCTTATTTAAGTGGTTGACTCATAGTCTTTACTATATATTTGTCTTTACTAGTGGGATTTTTCCTCTTCTATAATTTTTTATTTCTATTGTAGTTTTTCTTTTTCACTTAAAGAAGACCCTTTAATATTTCTTGTAATGTTTGTTTAATAGTGATGAACTCTTAGTTTTTGCCTGTCTGAGAAGCTCTTTAACTCTCCTTCTGTTCTGAATGATAACCTTGCTGGGCAGAATATCCTACGTTGAGTTTTTTGTTTTGTTTTGGGTTTTTTTTTTTTCCATTTCAGCACTTTATATATATCATGCCATTCCCTTCTTTCCTGCACAGTTTTGGCAAAAAAAATCAGCCAATAGATTTATGGGAGTTTCTTTTCATGTGACCCTTTGTTTTTCTGTTGCTGTCCTTAAAATTCTCTTTTTTTCTTTAACATTTGCCATTTTAATTATGATATACATTGGTGTAGGTCTCTTTGGATTCATTTTGTTTGGGACTCTGTGCATTCTGTACCTGGAAATCTGTTTCCTTCATCAGCTTCAGAAAGTTTTCATCCATAATTTTATCAAATATATTTTCTTCCTTTTTTTCTCTCTCTCTTCTCTTTCTGGAAGCCCTATAATGGAAATGTTAGTACACTTGATGTTGTTATAGGAATCCCTTAAACTATACTCATTAAAAAATTTTTTTTTTGGTAATTTCTATTATTCTATCTTCCAGATCACTTATACATTCTTCTCTATAACCTAATTAGCTGTTATATTCCTCTAGGGTATTTTTCATTTCAGTTATTGTATTCTTCAGCTCTGATGAGTTCTTTTTCATATTTTCTATTTCTTTGTTAATATTCTCACTGTGTTCATCATTCTTTTCCCAAGTTCAGTTAGGATTCCTATTACTGTTGCTTTTAACTCTTTATCTGGCATATTATTTATCTTTGTTTCATTAGGGTTTTGTTTTTTTTAAAGGGCTTTTCTTGTTTCTGCTTGAAACATATTCCTCTGTCTTCTCATTTTTCTTAACTTTCTCTGCCTCTATGAAATTAGGTGAGCAGTTACCTATCTCAGTCTTAAAGTTGTTTCCTTGTGTGGGACCATCCCTATGCAGTCTGTGTGTGCCTAGTGGCTTTGGTGGGACAGCTAGATCTGAAGTGAGTACGGGTAATATCTTTCCCTGGGAAGTGCTTGCAGCTCCTTCCTTGGTAGGAGGTAGGGCTAAAGATGGAGGGGTTAGAACCAGAACCACGTGTGAGCTAGTGCTTCTCCTATGCTCATAGCAGTCATCATTCTATCATAAGTGGGATTGGGACCCAAAAAGCTGCAGCAGAAGCCCTGAGGAAATTGAGTTTCTCTATGTGTGATGGCAGTCTCTGCCTTGATTTGGGGTAGTGGCAGGGTCCTGAGGGCTTGAGGCTATATTTCTGTGCTGGTTTTACTTTTTATTTGTTGTGCACACCTTGGTTATGTTGTGTTGTGCTGGAGTTGGAGAGATTTAGTTCCACACTGCTGAGCTGGTTTTGCTCCTGCTGGCAATATTGATCTCCACCCTGGGAGCTAGTTTCACTATTCCTAAATGTGGGTAGGGTTGTAATGGCTTCAGAGGCAGGGTTGGGTCTGATCTGTCTCTCTTTCCTCTATAAGAATGGAGCCTCAGTTTCTTACAACCCTCTGGTAAGCCCCAGTGGTTTTCAACCATCTAAGGGAACTCATCTTTCTGGTGTCAGACCCTGGGACTGGGGTGACTTATATACGGCTTGAACTTCTCACTCTCCAGGGAGTATACCTGAGCCCATAATATTTCCCTCTTCTTCTGAGACCTCTGACAGGGTTGTGGATGCCAACCAGATTGCTTCTCTTCCCTTCCTACCTGATTCCATGTGGGTTTTTCTTTACAGTCTTCTTTGTAGAAGAGTCTTTCTGCCAGTCTCCAGTTTGTTTTCAACAAGAGCTTTTCCACATGCAGTTGTATATATATATATTGCATTTTTGAATTTTATTTTATTTTTTTATACAGCAGGTTCTTATTAGTTATCCATTTTATACATATTAATGTATATATGTCAATCCCAATCTCCCAATTCATCACACCACCACACCCCCATAGTTGTATTTTTGATGTGTTCATGGAGGGAGGTGAGCTCAGCATCCTCCTACTCTACCATCTTTATCTCTTCTCTCTATACAAAATATTTTAAGTAATTGGGTCCTTCAGTGTATCTGAAAGTGGCTGAAAATATGTCAAAATCAATGGATATTGAGATAGGTATAAAAGTCTAATTTAATTACTTTGATAGCATTATGGAATGATTATTTAGTTAATTAAGGCATGAAAACTGCCAAGTAGCTTTCATTTAACATTGAACATTAATCTTCAAACTGTTTCTCAAATTTTGAGGACATGCATAAAACAAGCTACAAACATGCTAATCTATTTATTTCCATTATAATATTTGAAAAAGGAAACAGATTATTGCCAAATGAGGCCATGTTAAACTACCTTCAATGATTGTACTGATAGGTAAAGGAAATACATCAGAGAAATAGGAGAAAAAAAGGGGAAAATTATTGAGATTATAATTAGAAGTTTCATAAAGCAGAACTTGCTAAACACATTAAAATATTATACATATCCATGTCTAGTATAAATTTATTCAATGAATCACTGGAATTAAGTGGTATAATTAAGGCTTGGAAAAATAAAACACAGAGAGAATACCTCCTACTCAATTATTTATTTCCATAATTTGATTACTTTTCAGTCAGAATAGGCTATTTAGCTCTTTTTATAATCTAGCATAACTAAAAGAATTTTATATTCCAAATTTTCTGTACAGTCCTCAATGTTCTTAAGGGTATCCACCTGAATATTTATGTTCTAAGTTTTAGGGTTCACACTTTCCCTTTTGGGGCTCTGATTCTCAACTAAAATTAAGAGGCTTGCAAAGTGTCAGAATATAGACTCTTTTGAAGCTCTTCTACTCAAACCATTAAGTCCTGGACCTGATATCAAACATAGTTTGCCCTCTGGGTATAGGTCAAGAGAATCTCTTTAAATGTTATTATGGAAGCCTTCTGAGATTCATGTCATGCTCTGAGTTGGTAATTAATGGATTAAACTGAGCTTGCTATTTTCACTCTTCAGTCATGAATGGAGCTTAACAACAAAGAATCAACTCTACATTCCTTATGATTACCATTTCCCCATATCTCTTAAACATCAAATATATTATGTAGGCCAGTGCATCTCCTTCAATCTATATCCCAACCTATTCACCATAAAGTCAATTGTAATGCATTCATGCCTCATATTAGCAATCTCTGTTTACTAACAAAAATGGGTTCCCAGTTGCCATCTGGCTAGGGAGTGATCCAATAAGTATTCTATCCTTAAGGTCTGCTTCCTAGGACTACTTCTTAAGTAGTAGTATTACATTGAGTTGCATTTCTCAGGTGCAGACTCCAAGACAATGTTTTCTGTAAAAGTATTTATTTAGGAGACAGCCCCAGGTAAAACCAGTAGGGGAATGAAGAATAAACTTAGGAGAGATGGAGGGGAGGCCAAGAAGGGATCTAGTATTTAGCAAATTCCTATGGAGGGTGACTTTAGCTCTGTTCTATAGTCAGGCTCAGGAGAAAATGTAGGTCATACCTTCTCACACTTGTTAGCCATTGGTCAAGGGCTATATTGGCAGAGGCACTTCTGATGCTCCATTCATGCAGGTAAAGAAGCGGTCTGAGTGTGGTCCATTGACAAAGGGACACAAGTACTAGCTTCTTAAGAGTTATACTAGGCATTTATTATCTACATAACAAAATACCCTATAACATAGCACCTTAAAACAACTATATTCTATTTTATGGTTTTGTAGATCAGCATTTTGGGTTGCATTCAGCTGGGGACTTCTGTTGACTGCTCCTTGGGTCACTCAGGTGGCTATAATCACCTATCAGGTTGGCTGGAACCTGCTAGGTTTAAGACACCTGAGCTGCCACAGTTTGTTTCTGCTCAACTGGTCTCTTCCTCTTATAGCTCAGTCTTTCTTTCTTGCCTGTTCCAGGGCAGCAAAATTGAGAGCAGAAGCCAAATAATCCTTTAAGGCCTAGACTTGGAAGATGTATAGTACCACATCTGTCACATTCTGTTAGAAAAAGTCACAAGGCCAGACCAGATTTAAGGAATGGAGAAAGAGATTCCTTTTCTTAATGGGAGGAGATTCAAAGAATTAGTGGTTACTAATCCAGGAGAAAAAGCATATAGGGAACCAGTGTGCAGAAATGAGGAAGCTGAGAAATATGAAATATGAAATGGACATTGGCAGTGTGATAATTTCTCACTTTGTCCCAGTGCTCAGTTCCTGGCATATGTCATCTGCTCAAGTTATTTTGTTGTATGGGCAAATAAATGACAATTCACTAAAAGTATAAGAATATTTTATTTACTCTGTATACCTTTAGGGAGTCTTCATTTAAATAGATTCAAAATTAAAAAAACAAAATTTTCTCTGAGATTCCATATCCTGATATCCATTTTGGAAAACCTGTTGTTTATTTTAAACAGCTGGATATAGAATGCTAAACTGATAAACATTTTTAATTAACATTAGACACATAGCAGATAACAAATCTTTGTTGAATTAGGGTAACAGTAGAATGCTAATTAAAAGTGAGGAGATTGAGAAAAATCAAAATAAGAGAAAGGTTGTCTGCTTAGGAGTAGTACTACATTTACTCCTTTTTGAACTTCAATAAGAGGGGAAGAGAAAAAATGTGTGCACTTACTAAGTTATTACATACATTATCATCTCATTTCATCCAAAGAATGATCCTGTAAGGTAAAAATATTGACTAAATAATGTTGACTATATGTCATATCAGATAACTGTAATGTGTGGTGCCAAAAACTCTCTCCTTGACCAAACTTTAGTTAGGCATCTCTGAGTGTCCTTCTGACTAGGCCTTGTCCTTGTCCCTATTTTTGCCAGACCTACATAACCCAATTGTAGTTAGAATCCTGCTAAGTCAGTTTAGTAAGTATACCCACACCCTTGATATCAAATCACCTGGCATACCTTTAGCCAGAATTCTGTTAGATCAATTTAGCAAGAAACTCCCTACTTTTGATGGCTCCTCTTAGTAATCTACTATCAACCAACTCCCTCATTCTGATCTTAGGCTATAAATCCCCAGCTGTCTTTGCTGTATTTGGAGATGAGCCCTATCTCTCTTCCTAATAAGGAATATTTCAATAGCAGTAGTCATGAATAAAGTCTTACTATTTTAACAAGTGTCAGAATAATTAAAAAAACTTACAACTTAAAAGTTGCATGTCATGATTTATCCAGGATCTTACTGAGGACTACAGTGCAGGAGGCAGCCTCTCAGAGAACTCTGAGGAACTGTTCCAAAGATACAAGAAAGAAGCCAGGATATATAGGAGTTTCTGCTGAAGCAAAAACCATGTAGTCAAACACCAAAAGATTACTGCTAAGCACAAAAACAGACATCTCAAGTTAATGAATTTAGTGCTTTTCTATATATGGGGAGATGCAAGAATCTGGGCTCATTGAAATTATTATTTCTTTTGATATGCATCTTAACCATGTAAGGACAGTATCCTGTTTTTCTCCGTCCTGAATTCTCCACAGGGCAAACCATCAGGGTGCCCGAGCAGTGGCCAATAGCTTGATGATGGAAACATTTTTTGTTTTCTGCCATGGCAGGTGACATTTTTTGTCCACATCATCATTACTAGCACCAAAGTTGCCCACTGTGATATCAAAGTCATAGGAGAGATGAGAGGAAGCCTGAATAAAGCACTGTAAAATTTAAAATATCTTTAGAGTTCACTAACTTATGCAAAAGTATGCTTAAGGAGCTCCTTAAAATAGAATGCTTCAGTCTTTCCTATATCCCTTATCATTGGGAAGCTTTGTTGCAAAGAAACTCAGTGCTAGCCTGTGTAATTGCCTGGACATCTTTTATCAGATGGTGTGCATTTGCTCATCTCCACCTGCTCCACTTCCCTGTGTTTTGAGTATATTTACTTATCTTAAGCCATCAGCAGGACCAATATTCTATCCCTAGAGAATGGTTACTCTAGCTTTTATCTCTGCTCCAGGTAACCTCAATTTCCACAAGACAGCTGTGATCAGACTGTAATCTTTTATGAGACTTTAACAAAACCTCAAAATAACACGTAGGTATGATAAACACAAAAAGTAATATATGTCTGCCATTAGTTCCTCTTTAAGTCCAAAAACATGTAATGATACATTTGGGGCACCAATAAGATGCTTTCCTTCCTCATTGTAGGGCTTTTCTCCCAAATGCCAACTCCCCTCCTTGTCATGTTAAGATAGATTGCTGTGTAGGGAGGAAAAATTCACCTCTCCCAAAATATATCTTTGGCATGCAGATTACTTTCAGCTGAAACAACAGAGGCCCAAAAGACTCAGGGAGAAATTTGACCTTCACCTTAGCTGCCTAAAAATTTTAGATAAAGGGTCTATTCCTGGAATACAGTTATTTCCAGAGATATTTGCAAAGAATATGAGCTAAGTGTGGTGGGGGAAACTCTGCAGTGCATAGAGATCAGAAGCCACTCTGTGTCTCATTGACTTTATATGACCCAGAAAACATTTGTTTAACAGTTCTTTGCTTTTCCATCTCCCTATGAATTGCCTTCCTCCTCTTTGAAGTCCCAAACCACTACTCCCAACATTCTCTTTTGGTTTTAACTGAAGATGGTATTTAAGGTGGAGCTTCAGCCATTTTGGTGAGTTCATCAGTTTTCCACGGTCTCTCCTATTAACATGTTATTAGACTTTTGTTTGATTTTCTCCTGTTAATCTGTCTCATGTCAATTTAATTCTTAGACCAGTCAGAAGAACCTAGAAGGGTAAAGCTTCTTCTTTCCTGATACCCTCAATAAAAGACTGACTTTGAGCATGTTTTGTTCCTTTGAATACAGGCTCAACAAAATGGACATGTCGGAACAAAATTGTCCGGCCTAAATACGTTTTACAAAGTCTGTGTTCATTATCTTTTTATTCCAAATAAAGGATTGTCGACTTACAAAAAGGCATAACATGAGAGTTGCAAGTTAAGTTTTATCTGAGGAAAATGAGGACTGCAGCCCAGGAGACAGCATTTCAGATAGCTCTGAGTAACTGCTCCAAAGAGGTAGGGGAGAAGGTCAGTATATATGTGACTTTGGTGAAGGAGGAATACATGCAATCAAGCACATATTTTTTTTCGTAGAAAGTTTCTGCTAGTCTCATGAAGGTTACTGCTAGTCATGAGGAGCAGATGTCACCATGAAATATTTTTGTGTTTTTCTAGATATGAGGAAATACATGAATTGGGCTCATAAAATCGGCTCCTGAAAATATCTAACTATCTGAAGACCTGTTCTGCCAGTTTTTCCCAGAGCACAGAATGCCTCATTTCAGCTCTCCAAACTGAATTCCTTTCAGAGGGGTGTTGAAAATGAGCAGGTGCAGCAGCACATGATTTAATCCTTGTAGAGGTAGATGGCAAGTGGCAACAGTGAGTGCCAATTGTAGTTGACAGGATATTGCTGGTTTTATTCCACTCTTCCAGGTCACTTTTGATTGTTTGGTTGGTTAGTTTTTAAAATCCTTTTTCCAGGAAAGAGGAGAAAAACTTGTACATCTTTTCTTTAGTCTTCTCAGTCACCTTCTATTTTTTTGTAGGAACTAGTTAAAGTAGGCCATATCATCACATACACGCATGCATGTGGGACACACACACATGCACACAGGGGCACACACAGCCCTCTGGTTTAACAAACTTCAATCTCTTTGCACAATGCAGTCTTACCAGTGGCTTGAAGAGAAACACTTCTCTAAAGGGAAAAGAGTTTACAGAGTTGCAACTCTGCATTTACAACAATTTATATTATTACCTTGAGCAATTGCACCTCTAGACAGCATTTAGAGATTTTTTTTCTGTTTTTAAACTCTGTCTTACATTTGAATAATTGTAAGACCTATCAGAAATATGATTTTCTGAAAACTGTGTGCCCTACTGTTGTTTTCAAATTTCCACCCCACTAAAAGCTATGAAATAGCTATAAAACTTTTATTTATTTATTTTTTTACTGTGTCTTTCTAGGTTTCAAATATATCTTTTTGAGACAAGAAGGGGGCAGGGCACAACATTTAAAAGAATGACAGCCATTGAGGACACAACATAAACTGGTTAGAACCAAATAGGTCCAAGATGGTGGATGATTGACTTCCACTAGACCTTGAGCCTCAGTGTATGCTCATTGTAATACATCAGCAAGCTAAATGACACACCCACCAGCACCGTGACTGTTCTGAGGCTGACCATAAAAGGTCAAAAAGTGGGTGGTGACCCAATTCCTGGAAATCCCCTCCCCTTCCCAAAAATAGTTGTAATAATCCTCCCATTTATTAGCCTATGGAATTATACAGCCTATAAAAACTGAGAGCCCCATACCCTGGTGCCTTTTGCCTTCCAAGATGTCCTGCACTGTCTATGGAGTGTGCATCTCCCTAAATAAACCTTCTTTCAGTTTACTATGGCTTGTTCTTGAATTTTTTCCTGTGCAAAGCCAAGAACCCATACTCAGGCGCTGTCCCAGGGACTTGGACTTGAC
Source organism: Phocoena phocoena (assembly GCF_963924675.1). NCBI lineage: Eukaryota > Metazoa > Chordata > Mammalia > Artiodactyla > Phocoenidae > Phocoena > Phocoena phocoena. The sequence goes on along the minus strand of NC_089232.1, from coordinate 23,910,269 downwards.
CTGGGATGTGACCATCCTCTCGTGCCCCACACCACATTTTTCCTGTATCATCTTTTCTGGCGCCCAATGTGCGGCCTCAAAGAGCATAATCTTTTTTTTGTTGTTGTTGTTGTTTTGCAGTACGCGGTCCTCTCACTGTTGTGGTCTCTCCCGTTGCGGAGCAACAGGCTCCGGACGTGCAGGCTCAGCGGCCATGGCTCATGGGTACAGCCGCTCCGCAGCATGTGGGATCCTCCCGGACTGGGGCACGAACCCGTGTCCCCTGCATTGGCAGGCGGACTCTCAACCACTGCGCCACCAGGGAAGCCCAAAGGGCATAATCTTGATCCACCTATTGGACTACATCTCCCCTCTGGAGGGTGGCTGGTACTTGTCCCAAGCCATGTAGATTCAAGTACCCTCTTAGGTGGCAGCTAATGCCACTTGCAGGATCTGGCAAAGACCAGTTTTCTTGCCATGAAGAAGCCCATGAAGGCTAAGGCTTTTCTCCCCTTTATCTTTCTCATTCTCCTTTTGCTCTATCTCTTTGGATTCGAGAAGATCCACCCAGATGACCACTGGACGTCCAAATTAAGACCAGGCAGCAAGTGATTGACAGCTTGGTCGGGTGAGTTTCCCCTGTGGCTCCTCGAGCCCAATACCCCCTCCCTACTCATTCTTAGTCCCAGTCTGGTTCTGGGACACCGGAACGGCATCAGTGCCCAAACTGGGGACTCTGTGAGTCCTCCTTTATATTTGCAACCCGGCGCTCCCCGAGTGATCTCGTGGCTTGTGGCTTATGGCTTCATTGCACTACCCCCTGAGTGGATGTTGTGGGTAAGCACTTCCCTGGAGAGGGTCGCAGTCCCTTCCCTACTAGGAAGTATAGCAGCTGTGCACCTTAGTCCCACTCAGTCTTCCTCCTTATTTCAAAACCTTGTTGACTGTTATACTGAACCAGATGTCATGCTTGTCACATCTCATGGGGAGCCCAGACACCCCTGAGTGGAAGTGTGGATGAGCATTTCCCTCTTGGGGTTGCAGAGGGACTTTATCAACCCCTGAGCAGAGGTACTGGGTGAGCACCTTTCTCAGTGGGCTTACAAATCTCTCCTAGGTAGCACTGTGGCTGTACACCTTCCTAGCTTTTTTCCCCAGGGATCTTTACCCCAGATATTGTACCCCTGAACATAAGTGTGGGCAAGCACTCCTCTCATGGGGGTTATGGGCAGAATTTATCAATCCCTGAGCAGAGGTACTGGGCGAGCACGTTTCTCAGTGGGCTTACAAGTCTCTGGCCTGGGAAGCATGGTGGCTGTACACATTCCCTCATGTCCTGGATTTCTCTTATGTCCTTTTTCTCTCCTGACTCCCTGGACTATCTATTGATTCTTGAGCCTCCTTGCCAGCTTTGCCAGCAGGTTGGGTGTTGTCTCTTTTACTTCTGTGGAGAGGTAGCCCTCCTTAGCATAACAAGGACCATATGCAGAGGGGAGATTTTGCCTTGTATTGTTATCACTGCCTTGTGGTACTCCAGCCCTACTCTTTTGCTCTATTTGTTTCTCTTTCTTTTCTTACGGAGATAAGGGTAACCTGTTCAGTTGGTTCAGGGCATAGGTCTCTTCCTTCCCTCTCTGAAGGATTTAAGTCCTGAGACTCTGGTTGCTTTTTCTCCCACTGGCTCTTGTTCTTTTCCTTGACTAATCCAAGGGGCCTCCTCAAACTTACTGACAAGGCAGATTTTGGTGCTCACAGGGACCCCACTGTTGACACTGGGAGAATGCCAGGACAAATAACTACCATCTGGCCAGGATCCATCAGACCCCTGTCCTGTCAAGACATCCCAAAAGAAAATGGGGGCAACTCCAAGCATCCCAAAGGACTCCCTGCTAGGATGCGTATTAGCTAATTGGGAAAATTTACACAGGATGGTTTAAGAAAAAGTTCATTTTCTTTTGTAATACTGCACAGCCCCAATACAAACTAGGGGACCAAGAGGTCTGGCCAGAAAGTGGGTCACTAAATTACAATACCATCTTGCAGCTGGACCTATTTTGTAAAAGGAAAGATAAATGGGGGGAAGTCTCATCCATGCAAATGTTCATGACCCTATTCCAAAATCCAGGTCTAAAGAACTCCTGTCAGGCACACCCCTTTCAAAGTAACTTCTATTCATTTACCCCTAATGCCCCATCTGGGGAGCTAGAGACCACAGCACCCCCATAAATCAGCTCATGGATTTGGCCTTTGGAATATTAGAGATAGGGTTGAAGAGGCAAAAAGGATGCAGGGACAACAGCTAACAGCACAATTACTGGAGGCAGCCCTAACCCTTGTACCACCTCCGGGTTACCATCCCTTGCGAAGACACATGGTGAGGAGAGGATCCAGGCAGCCTGGATTAGAACCACTGTCTCACTGAGAAAAATATCTCTTTTAAGTGTGACCAAGAGGGCCACTGGGAGAATAAATACTCCCTGTATGGAAAAAGTCCACTGGCACCCTGCCCGATATACAAACAAAAGGGCCACTGGAAGCGAGACTTCCCCCAGTCCCAAAGTGGACTCAGGGCTCCCAAACCAGTGATGGCTGAGAGGACTGAAGACTGACAGGGCCCAGGACCCTCCCTGTCTCCCAAAGGACACGTGGTCATTTCTCTGAAAGAACCTGTAACCCTTGATGTGGTAGGTAGGAAAGTTATTTTCTTGTTAGATATGGGGGCTGCCTACTCTGTGCTGACTGATTTCTCTGGACCCTTGTCCTCCCAATCCTGTATGATAATGGGAATTGATGGAAAGCCCAAGACTGCGGCAGGCAATAGATGGGCCCCAGGCTGAGCAGCTGGAATTTGTCCCCTGTGGGACAAAGCAAGCTAAATGACACACCCACCAGCACCATGACCATGCCAAGGCCGACCATAAAAGGCCAAAAAGTGAGTGGTGGCACAATTCCTGGAAATCCCCCCTTCCCCAAAATAGCTGGAATAATCTTCCCATTCATTAACCTATGAATCCCTCTGAGAGAACACAGTTTAACTTCAAATTATGAAAAAAGACATGACATTTGTAAGGGTGAAGAAACTGAAGAAAACTGCTACACTCAGAGAATAAACATGTTACCAAGACAGAATTAATATAAAAATAAAAACAAATACCTCTGTTACCAAACTCAGGTCCGGCTGCTAGCTGCTCAAAAGCGAATACTTGAGAGACAAGTGTTGGTAGGAATGGAAAGGTTGCTTTAATCAGGAAGCCAGCAACCTGGGGAGATAGGCGACTTGTGTCCAAAAATGACCTCCAAAGATTCTGCTCAGCCATGAAAGTTTTTAAGGGAGAATCATGTGGGGAGAGGGTCAGAATCTTCGTTTTCCTCCAGTATGTGTAGACTCTCTTCTGATTGGTTGGTGGTGAGGTAATGGGCATTGTTCCAGGAATCTTGTGCTCAGCCTGAAGTTTCCATCCTCCACCCAGGTGGGGGCTTTTGTTCCTGCAGAAGAACTCAAAGGTATTGTTATGTATATTCCTTGAGTAGGAACGGGTGGACCCTGCACCACAGTTGCACTATTGTTTCTTTCTTTTTTTTTTTTTTTTTTTAATTGGGGTATTGTGTTAGTTTCTACTGTAGAGAGAAATGGAGTTCCTTGTGCTATACAGCAGGCTCTCATTAGTTATCTATATTATACATATTAGTATATATGTTAATCCCAATCTCCCAATTCATCCCACTCCCTCCTTTCCCCACTGGTGTCCATACATTTGTTCTCTACATATGTGTCTCTATTTCTGCCTTGCAAATTTCTAGATTTCACAAGTATGCGTTAATATACGATATTTGTTTTTCTCTTTCTGACTTACTTCACTATTGTTTCTTGAGTGCACCTCCTTTGTTTCTGCATTCCCTCCCTTCCCTGATAAGCAACTGTTTGAACCTGCGCTGTGGAACTCAAGGAAGGTCAAAGAGACTGATTGAAGCCTATTTCCTACAAACAAGAAATGGGAGACATGAGAAGGATTTGTACTCAGAAGGGCCCCACAAGGTCTTGCTCCATTTCAACTCTGCAAATAACTGGTAATACTTTGGGGAACCCACATTAAATACTGTACTGAAATTAAATAGGGAAGGCACATACGCCAAAGGCAGAAAAAAAATAAAAATCCAATCCCAATATTTAAAAAGATTTTCTTTAGATGAAATGTGTGACCACAAAACTTTTAAAAAGTAGGTTAATAAATAACAAAATGGCAAATTATAAAATAAAATTTAAAAACTATTTCAAACTCATGAAAAAAGATAAGGCAAGGAAAAACACATGCATCAGGACTGCAGTAATAATACACACACACAAAAAAAAAACCCAGAAAATTGTGAAATAAAATTCATCTTTTATGGCACGAAAGAAAAGTTTAAACATAAAAATTTTTTTCTGCCCTTTGGCCTTCTCTCTCTCCCCACTGTGTACTGTGTATCTGCATTGTGTATTGACCAAACCTCCACCATTGGCAGAAATACCTGCTCAACCATGAAGAGTAACATTCCCCCTGCATCAACAAAACAACTCCTAAAAAGATGACATTCCTTTTCGATCTTGTAATGGGCCAAAATTATGCTTAGATCTGGATTGTGTGAACTGTTATTTAAAGTACAGCCCTCTGTCTCAAAAAACTTATACAACTGTGCCTTGACTTCTAAGGGGTGGAACAGTTCTCAGAGCTTTCTGAGATGCTTTTTCCAGGTTATAATCCTCAAATTTGGCTTGACTAAAGTTTTCCATTTCTTTCTTAGATAGAATGATTAATATTTCATTCACAAAACAGTTATGATTTCCAATATCACAAAATAGATATCCCAGAAGGAGAAAGAACATGGTTTTTAAACCATTAGAGATAAAACATTTTTAGAGCTGAATAAAGAGATTTGGGTCAGGCTTCCCTGGTGGTGCAGTGGTTGAAATCTGCCTGCCAATGCAGGGGACATGGGTTCTAGCCCTGGTCTGGGAATATCCCACACGCCACGGAGCAACTAGGCCCATGAGCTACAACTACTGAGCCTGCGCTTCTGGAGCCTGTGCTCTGCAACAAGAGAGGCTGCGATAGTGAGAGGCCCATGCACCGCAATGAAGAGTGGCCTCTGCTTGCTGCAACTAGAGAAAGCTCTCACACAGAAAGGAAGACCCAACACAGCCAAAAATAAATAAATTAATTAATTAATTAAAAAAAAAAGAGATCTGGGTTATCAGATTGAGTTTGTTGAGACCAGGAAAATATCTATCATATTCAAGTGTATAAATTCTAAGAGTAAAGAATAATGTACAAACTCAGCTAGGCAGGAAAACAGAGAAAAATGTTAATACATGTAGATGTAGCTTTTTAAAAAAAATACTTCATTATACTTCATAATATGAATTTACTATAATCTTTTAACAATTTTCTACTTGGAAATTTTCAAGTTGAGTAAGATACAAGGATAATGAGTAAGAAAATCTAAGGTAATGTTAAAAGAATGACTGAAATAATAGACTAACCCATAAAATTAGTTGGAAGGGATGATAAGACATGCTAAGACTGACAAATATAAAGAGACTTGAAAAACTGGAGGTGCTGATGAGGCCCAGGAAAAGTATAATTTTGTATTGTTTGACAAAATGCTTATTAAACATTTGCATTAATCTAGTTGTATAAATAAACTGCCAATATCCTAATGCCCTTCTTTTTTTTTTTAATAAATTTATTTATTTATTTTTGCCTGCATTGGGTCTTCATTGGTACACAATGGCTTTCTCTAGTTGCGGTGAGTGGGGGCTACTCTTTGTTACAGTGTGGGCTTCTCATTGCAGTGGCTTCTCTTGCTGTGGAGCACGGGCTGTAGGTGCACAGGCTTCAGTAGTTGCGGCATGTGGGCTCAGTAGTTGTGGCTCGCGGACTCTAGAGTGCAGTCTCAGTAGTTTTGGCACACATGCTTAGTTGCTCTGTGACATATGGAGTCTTCCTGGACCAGGGCTCAAACCTGTGTCCCTTGCATTGGCAGGCAGATTCTTAACCACTGTGCCACCAGGGAAGCCCACCCTTCTTTTGTAATAAGATAAAAATAAGAGATAAAAAGAAAACTCTTTAGTAAGATCAAAAGGCATTTAGAAAAACATATGACTAGAGTACTTAATTCAAACAGCAGAATTTAATTCTTTTTTTTCATTCCTCCAACCCCTAACCCCAGCCCACATATTTAGAAAAAAAATCTCCATATGTACTACATATTATGTTAAATTACATTATTAAATGACAGTTGCATATTTACATTCCATTTTAGCCTTTTGATATATTTAGCACTGTGATTGCAAAAATTTTTTCATAGGAAGTGAAACGAGTCCAATTATAACATATATACAGCTTCTTTCTAATGTGAAGCTAACAAAATTTTAGCTTGGCATTTTGACATACCTTTTTTTGTGGGCGGGGGGGCAGTTGTGATTCTTTACATAATAAGGGGATAATTTAGTTTATTATCAGTATATTTTAGGATCCTTCATTTTAAAGTTCCTGTTCCAAATAATATAATAATACAATACAAAACAGTATTTGTTGTTTCAAATTTTGAACTTTGAATCTTGACATACAAAATTCCCTAAATATAACGTACATTCAGGAAACACTTGTTGATACTGTTTATTTTTTGGGGGGGGGACAAATAGAGGTTTAATAAACTCAAGAGGATAGAATAGTACTTTATTGCTCACTGAAGCAACAGGTAACAAAATATTACAAATTTTAAATATGTAGAAATAAAATAACTATAGAACTAAAATGATTAAAAAGCTGCTTTAAGATTTAGTGCTTAAGAGGAAACAACCCAAGTGTCCATCAACAGATGAATATGTGCTGCAACATGCATGAACCTTAAAGATGTTAAGCCAAGTGAAACAAGCCAGACACAAAAAAATAAGTATTGTATAATTACATTTATATGAAGTACCTAGAACATGTAAATTCATAGAGTTAGAAAGCAGATTAGAGGTTACCAGGAGCTGGGGGAAGAGAAAGTAAGGAATTATTATTTAATGTTTATGGGGTTTCTGTTTGGGAGGCAAAAGTGTTTTAGGGCTGGATATTAGTGATACTTGTACAACATTATGGGTGTAATTAATGACACCAAATTGTACGCTTAAAAATGGTTAAGATGGTGTATTTTATGTATGTATATTTTCACACACACACACACACACACACACACACACACACACACAGATTTTAGCTCCATGCAAACCATGCTTTCATATTCAGAATAAAAACTAAGCATAGATGTAAATTTAGTTACTGTGTATACGTGTCAGATATAGTCATTGCTAAACTAATCTAAGATTGAAGTTGTAACAAATCTGGACAAACTTCAGAATTAATATATTTTAGACACTTAGGCCATTATGATTGGGACAAAATAACTTTTATTAAATAGATATTGGGAAAACTATTATAATCTAAGTACTCTCACTTTTCATACAATATATATTTTAAATAATCTACATAGTAGTATTTTCTGAGTATCACAAAATTTTAACAGTTTGTTGAGGGAAATTTATTATATTCATGATATTTTTAGACGTAAAATAATATTTTATGTTTTACTTAAAATTATTCAAAATTTAAAATATTCAAAATTATTAGTCTTTCCTGGTTTCTTTCTTTATATTATTTATCACCTGATTAATAAATATTGAATTATCTTTTATTCTAAATATTTTATGGTTTTGTTTTAATAATTGTTTGTATGTTATATAACTTATGTATTGCATTTATTTTTTCTTCTTAAAATAAGTATCCAATTAATATTTAGAATTTTACATTTTACCACCAATACAAAATATCTTCATCCTACATTATAGGATGTTTATCTTTACTTCTGATTTTTTTATCGTGTCATTGTTCTGAAAAATTGGGACAGCACCATGATGTACAAATTACTGAAAAACTATCTTGTGTGCAAGTACATTTAGTTACTCTTATTTCAAAATATTTTTTATGATTCTAAGCATTATTTTGCAGCTTTAAACCATTTTGTCAACCTTCTCTTTTCACCATTTTCCAAAAATTGTTGAGATTTTAATTATGATTGTATTAATGTACGTATTAACTTGGGAAAATTCACTTTCATTTCTTTCAGCTTGTTATTTTTGTTATTTACCTCAATGGCTCTAAATAACATGCTAAATTAAACTGCTGGTTCTCAGTTGTTTAGTTTTAAATGTTATCCATTTTCACTTCCCATTGGAGGAAAAGACTTTCTGTTATTATACTTCACCATATACATCCATCCTTCCAATTTTTATTCTCTTAATACAGTTATAATTTGATAATATGAATAAGTATTATTTATATTCTTATGAGTATGTAAATGCAACTCATAGTTGAGTCTTGAGAATTTATTTCTGCAACAGTTTTTTTATATTAAAATTTTGATTGATGTTTTATGTACTTTTTTTTTTGTTTGTTTGTTTAAACATCTTCATTGGGGTATAATTGCTTTACAATGGTGTGTTAGTTTCTGCTTTATAACAAAGTGAATCAGCTATACATATACATATGTTCCCATATGTCTTCCCTCTTGCGTCTCCCTCCCTCCCACTCTCCCCATCCCACCCCTCCAGGCAGTCACAAAGCACCGAGCTAATATCCCTGTGCCTTGCGGCTGCTTCACCCCAGCTATCTACCTTACTACGTTTGTTAGTGTGTATATGTCCATGACTCTCTCTCGCCCTGTCAAAACTCACCCTTCCCCCTCCCCATATCCTCAAGTCCGTTCTCCAGTAGGTCTGCGTCTTTATTCCTGTCTTACCCCTAGGTGCTTCATGACATTTTTTTTCCCCTTAAACTCCATATATATGTGTTAGCATATGGTATTTGTCTTTTTCTTTCTGACTTACTTCACTCTGTATGACAGACTCTAGGTCTATCCATCTCATTACAAATAGCTCAATTTCATTTCTTTTTAAGGCTGAGTAATATTCCATTGTGTATATGTGCCACATCTTCTTTATCCATTCATCCGATGATGGGCGCTTAGGTTGTTTCCATCTCCGGGCTATTGTAAATAGAGCTGCAATGAACATTTTGGTACATGACTCTTTTTGAATTTTGGTTTTCTCAGGGTATATGCCCAGTAGTGGGATTGCTGGGTCATATGGTAATTCTATTTGTAGTTTCTTAAGGAACCTCCATACTGTTCTCCATAGTGGCTGAACCAATTCACATTCCCACCAGCAGTGCAAAAGTGTCCCCATTTCTCCACACCCTCTCCAGCATTTATTGTTTATAGATTTTTTGATGATGGCCATTCTGACTGGTGTGAGATGATATCTCATTGTAGTTTTGATTTGCATGTCTCTAATGATTAATGATGTTGAGCATTCTTTCATGTGTTTGTTGGCATTCTGTATATCTTCTTTGGAGAAATGTCTATTTAGGTCTTCTGCCCATTTTTGGACGGGGTTGTTTGTTTTTTGGTTATTGAGCTGCATGAGCTGCTTGTAAATTTTGGAGATTAATCCTTTGTCAGTTGCTTCATTTGCAAATGTTTTCTCCCATTCTGAGGGTTGTCTTTTGGTCTTGGTTATGGTTTCCTTTGCTGTGCAAAAGCTTTGAAGTTTCATTAGGTCCCATTTGTTTATTTTTGTTTTTATTTCCATTACTCTAGGAGGTGGGTCAGAAAGGATCTTGCTGTGATTTATGTCATAGAGTGTTCTTCCTATGTTTTCCTCTAAGAGTTTGATAGTTTCTGGCCTTACATTTAGGTCTTTAATCCATTTTGAGCTTATTTTTGTGTATGGTGTTAGGGAGTGATCTAATCTCATACTTTTACATGTACCTGTCCAGTTTTCCCAGCACCATTTATTGAAGAGGCTGTCCTTTCTCCACTGAACATTCCTGCCTCCTTTATCAAAGATAAGGTGTCCATATGTGCGTGGGTTTATCTCTGGGCTTTCTATCCTGTTCCACTGATCTATCTTTCTGTTTTTGTGCCAGTACCATACTGTCTTGATTACTGTTGCTTTGTAATATAGTCTGAAGTCAGGGAGCCTGATTCCTCCAGCTCCTTTTTTCGTTCTCAAGATTGCTTTGGCTATTCGGGGTCTTTTGTGTTTCCATACAAATTGCGAATTTTTTTGTTCTAGTTCTGTGAAAAATGCCAGTGGTAGTTTGATAGGGATTGCATTGAATCTGTAGGTTGCTTTGGGTAGTAGAGTCATTTTCACAATGTTGATTCTTCCCATCCAAGAACATGGTATATCTCTCCATCTATTTGTATCATCTTTAATTTCTTTCATCAGTGTCTTATAATTTTCTGCATACAGGTCTTTCGTCTCCTTAGGTAGGTTTATTCCTAGACATTTTATTCTTTTTGTTGCAATGGTAAATGGGAGTGTTTTCTTGATTTCACTTTCAGATTTTTCATCATTAGTATATAGGAATGACAGAGATTTCTGTGCATTATTTTTGTATCCTGCTACTTTACCAAATTCATTGATTAGCTCTAGTAGTTTTCTGGTAGGATCTTTAGGATTCTCTATGTATAGTATCATGTCATCTGCAAACAGTGACAGCTTTACTTCTTCTTTTCCGATTTGGATTCCTTTTATTTCCTTTTCTTCTCTGATTGCTGTGGCTAAAACTTCCAAAACTATGTTGAATAAGAGTGGTGAGAGTGGGCAACCTTGTCTTGTTCCTGATCTTAGTGGAAATGCTTTCAGTTTTTCACCATTGAGGATGATGTTTGCTGTGGGCTTGTCATATATGGCCTATATTATGTTGAGGAAAGTTCCCTCTATGCCTACTTTCTGGAAGGTTTTTATCATAAATGGGTGTTGAATTTTGTCGAAAGCTTTCTCTGCATCTATTGAGATGATCATATGGTTTTTCTCCATCAATTTGTTAATATAGTTTATCACATTGATAGATTTGCGTATATTGAAGAATCCTTGCATTCCTGGAATAAACCCCACTTGATCATGGTGTATGATCCTTTTAATGTGCTGTTGGATTCTGTTTGCTAGTATTTTGTTGAGGATTTTTGCATCTATGTTCATCAGTGATATTGGCCTGTAGTTTTCTTTCTTTGTGACATCCTTGTCTGGTTTTGGTATCAAGGTGATGGTGGCCTCGTAGAAGGAATTTGGGAGTGTTCCTCCCTCTGCTATATTTTGGAAGAGTTCGAGAAGGATAGGTGTTAGCTCTTCTCTAAACGTTTGATAGAATTCACCTGTGAAGCCATCTGGTCCTGGGCTTTTGTTTGTTGGAAGATTTTTAATCACAGTTTCAATTTCAGTGCTTGTGATTGGTCTCTTCATATTTTCTATTTCTTCCTGATTCAGTCTTGGCAGGTTGTGCATTTCTAAGAATTTGTCCATTTCTTCCAGATTGTCCATTTTATTGGCATAGAGTTGCTTGTAGTAATCTCTCATGATTTTTTTATTTCTGCAGTGTCAGTTGTTACTTCTCCTTTTTCATTTCTAATTCTATTGATTTGAGTCTTCTCCCTTTTTTTCTTGATGAGTCTGGCTAGTGGTTTATCTATTTTGTTTATCTTCTCAAAGAACCAGCTTTTAGTTTTATTGATCTTTGCTATTGTTTCCTTCATTTCTTTTTCATTTATTTCTGATCTGATTTTTATGATTTCTTTCCTTCTGCTAGCTTTGGGGTTTTTTTGTTCTTCTTTCTCTAATTGCTTGAGGTGCAAGGTTAGGTTGCTTATTCGAGATGTTTCCTGCTTCTTAAGGTGGGCTTGTATTGCTATAAACTTCCCCCTTAGAACTGCTTTTGCTGCATCCCATAGGTTTTGGGTCGTTGTGTCTCCATTGTCATTTGTTTCTCGGTATTTTTTTATTTCCTCTTTGATTTCTTCAGTGATCACTTCATTATTAAGTAGTGTATTGTTTAGCCTCCATGTGTTTGCATTTTTTACAGATCTTTTCCTGTAATTGATATCTAGTCTCATGGCGTTGTGGTCAGAAAAGATACTTGATACAATTTCAGTTTTCTTAAATTTACCAAGGCTTGATTTGTGACCCAAGATATGATCTATCCTGGAGAATGTTCCATGAGCACTTGAGAAAAATGTGTATTCTGTTGTTTTTGGATGGAGTGTCCTATAAATATCAATTAAGTCCATCTTGTTTAATGTATCATTTAAAGCTTGAGTTTCCTTATTTATTTTCATTTTGGATGATCTGTCCATGGGTGAAAGTGGGGTGTTAAAGTCCCCTACTATGAATGTGTTACTGTTGATCTCCCCTTTTATGGTTGTTAGTATTTGCCTTATGTATTGAGGTGCTCCTATGTTGGGTGCATAAATATTTACAATTGTTATATCTTCTTCTTGGATCGATCCCTTGATCATTATGTAGTGTCCTTCTTTGTCCCTTTTAATAGTCCTTATTTTAAAGTCTATTTTGTCTGATATGAGAATTGCTACTCCAGCTTTCTTTTGGTTTCCATTTGCATGGAATATCTTTTTCCATCCCCTTACTTTCAGTCTGTATGTGTCTCTAGGTCTGAAGTGGGTCTCTTGTAGACAGCATATATAAGGGTCTTGTCTTTGTATCCATTCAGCCAATCTGTGTCTTTTGGTGGGAACATTTAGTCCATTTACATTTAAGGTAATTATCGATATGTATGTTCCTATTCCCATTTTCTATATTGTTTTGGGTTCATTATTATAGGTCGTTTCCTTCTCTTGCGTTCTTCTCTAGAGAAGATCCTTTAGCATTTGTTGTAAAGCTGGTTTGGTGGTGCTGAACTCTCTCAGCTTTTGCTTGTCTGTAAAGGTTTTACTTTCTTCATCAAATCTGAATGAGATCCTTGCTGGGTAGAGTAGTCTTGGTTGCAGGTTTTTCTCCTTCATCACTTTCAGTATGTCCTGCCACTCCCTTCTGGCTTGTAGGGTTTCTGCTGAGAGATCAGCTGTTAACCTTATGGGGATTCCCTTGTGTGTTGTTTGTTGTTTTTCCCTTGCTGCTTTTAATATGCTTTCTTTGTATTTAATTTTTGACAGTTTGATTAATATGTGTCTTGGTGTATTTCTCCTTGTATTTATCCTGTATGGGACTCTCTGTGCTTCCTGGACTTGATTAACTATTTCCTTTCCCATATTAGGGAAGTTTTCAACTATAATCTCTTCAAATATTTTCTCAGTCCCTTTCTTTTTTTCTTCTTCTTCTGGAACCCATATAATTCGAATGTTGGTGTGTTTAATGTTGTCCCAGAGGTCTCTGGGACTGTCCTCAGTTCTTTTCATTCTTTCTTCTTTATTCTGCTCTGCAGTAGTTATTTCCACTACTTTATCTTCCAGGTCACTTATCCGTTCTTCTGCCTCAGTTATTCTGCTATTGATCCTATCTAGAGTACTTTTAATTTCATTTATTTCGTTGTTCATCGTTGCTTGTTTCATCTTTATGTCTTCTAGGTCCTTGTTAACTGTTTCTTGCATTTTGTCCATTCTACTTCCAAGATTTCGGATCATCCTTACTATCATTATTCTGAATTCTTTTTCAGGTAGATTGCCTCTTTCCTCTTCATTTGTTAGGTCTGGTGGGTTTTTTTCTTGCTCCTTCATCTGCTGTGTGTTTTTCTGTCTTCTCATTTTGCTTATCTTACTGTGTTTGGGGTCTCCTTTTTGCAGGCTGCACGTTTGTAGTTCCCGTTGTTTTTGATGTCTGTCTCCAGTGGCTAAGGTTGTTTCAGTGGGTTGTGTAGGCTTCCTGGTGGAGGGGACTAGTGCCTGTGTTGTGCTGGATGAGGCTGGATCTTGTCTCTCTAGTGGGCAGGTTCACGTCTGGTGGTGTGTTTTGGGGTGTCTGTGGCCTTATTATGATTTTAGGCAGCCTCTCTGCTAATGGGTGGGGTTGTGTTTCTGTTTTGTTAGTTGTTTGGCATAGGTTGTCCAGCACTGTGGCTTGCTGGTCGTTGAGTGAAGCTGGGTGCTGGTGTTAAGATGGAGGTCTCTGGGAGAGTTCCACCGTTTAATATTACGTGGAGCTGGGAGGTCTCTTGTTGACCAGTGTCCTGAAGTTGGCTCTCCTACCTCAGAGGCAGAGCCTGACTCCTGGGCTGGAGCACCAAGAGCCTTTCATCCACACGGCTCAGAATAAAAGGGAGAAAAAGTAGAAAGAATTAGTAGAGATATGAGGAAAGAAAGAAGGAAAGGAGGAAAGGAAGGAAGGAAGAAAGAAGCAAAGAAGGAAAGAAAGGAGGGAGGGAGGGAGGGAGGGAGGAAGGAAGGAAGGAGGGAAAGAAGGAGAAAATGTAGAGAGAATTAGTAGAATTATGAGGAAAGAAAGAAGGAAAGGAGGAAAGGAAGGAAGGAAGAAAGAAGCAAAGAAGGAAAGAAAGGAGGGAGGGAGGGAGGGAGGGAGGAAGGAAGGAAGGAGGGAAAGAAGGAGAAAATGTAGAGAGAATTAGTAGAAGTATGAGGAAAGAAAGAAGGAAAGGAGGAAAGGAAGGAAGGAAGAAAGAAGCAAAGAAGGAAAGAAAGGAGGGAGGGAGGGAGGGAGGGAGGGAGGAAGGAAGGAAGGAGGGAAAGAAGGAGAAAATGTAGAGAGAATTAGTAGAAGTATGAGGAAAGAAAGAAGGAAAGGAGGAAAGGAAGGAAGGAAGAAAGAAGCAAAGAAGGAAAGAAAGGAGGGAGGGAGGGAGGGAGGGAGGGAGGAAGGAAGGAAGGAGGGAAAGAAGGAAAAAAGACAGAAAGAAAGAAGATACAGTAAAAATAAAATAAAGTATAATATAGTCATTGAACTAAAAAATATTTAGAAAAAAAAAAAAAAAAAAAGGGACGGATAGAACCCTAGGACAAATGTTGGAAGCAAAGCTATACAGAGAAAATCTTACACAGAAGCATACACATACACGTTCACAAAAAGAGGCAAAGGGGGAAAAATCATAAATCCTGCTCCCAGAGACCACCTCCTCAACCTGGGGTGATTCGCTGTCTAAAGGAGGGAAGGAAGGAAGGAAAGAAAGAAAGAAAGAACGAAGGTAAAGTACAATAACGTTATTACAATTAAAATTAATTATTAAGAAAAAAAGTTTTTTTTTAAAAACCATGGACGGATAGAGCCCTAGGACAAATGGTGGAAGCAAGAGTATACAGACAAGATCTCACACAGAAGCATACACGCACACATTCACAAAAAGAGGAAAAGGGAAAAAAATCATAGATCTTGCTCCTAAATTCCACCTCTTCAATTTGGGATCACTCCCTGTCTATTCAGGTAATCCACAGATGCAGGGCACATCAAGTTGATTGTGGAGCTTCAATCTGCCGCCTCCACGGCTGCCGGGAGAGACCTCCCCCTCTCCTCCCTGCTCTCACAGCTCACAGGAGCTCAGCTTTGTACCCGGCACTGCCCCTGCGCGCAGGTCGCTGGAGGGCGTCTGTTTTTTGCTCAGACAGGACGGGGTTAAAGGAGCCGCTGGTTCGGGGGCTCCGGCTCACTCAGGCCAGGGGTTGGGGGATGGGGGAAGGAGGGGCACTGCTTGCGGGGCGGGCCTGCGGCAGCAGAGGCGGCATGACATTGCGGCAGAGGCCGGCGTGACGTTGCACCTGCCTGAGGCCCGCCGTGCGTACTCCCGGGGAAGTTGTCCCTGGATCCCGGGAACCTGGCAGTGGCGGCCTGCACAGGCTCCGCGGAAGAGGGGCGCAGAGAGTGACCTGTGCTCGCACACAGCCCCCCTGGTGGTGGCAGCAGCAGCCCTAGCGTCTCCCGCCCATCTCTGGGGTCCGCGGTTCTAGCCGCGGCTCGCGCCCGTCTCTGGGTTTCGCGCTTCCAGCCGCGGCTCGCGCCCATCTCGGGGGCTTGCGCCCTCAGCCGCGGCTCGCGCCCGTCTCTGGGGTTCGTGCTTTTAGCCGCGGCTCGCGCCCGTCTCTGGAGTTCCTTTAAGCAGCGCTCTTAAACCCCTCTCCTCGCGCACCAGGAAACAAAGAGGGAAGAAAAAGTCTCTTGCCTCTTCGGCAGGTGCAGGCTTTTCCCCGAACTCCCTCCCGGCTAGTCGTGGCGCACCAACCCCTTCAGGCTATGTTCAAGCCGCCAACCCCAGTCCTCTCCCTGAGCTCCGTCCAAAACCGAAACCCGAGCCTCAGCTCACAGCCCCGCCCGCCCCGGCGGGTGAGCAGACAAGCCTCTCGGGTTGGTGAGTGCCGGTCGGCACCGATCGTCTGTGCAGGAATCTCCCCGCTTTGCCCTCCGCACCCGTCGCTGTGCACTACTCCGCGGTCCCGAAGCTCCCCCCTCCGACTCCCGCAGTCTCCGCCCGCGGAGGGGCTTCCTAGTGTGTGGAAACTTTTCCTCCTTCACAGCTCCCTCCCACTGGTGCAGGTGCCGTCCTTATTCATTTGTCTCTGTTTTTTCTTTTTTTCTTTTGCCCTACCCAAGTATGTGGGGAGTTTCTTGCCTTTTGGGAGCTCTGAGGTCTTCTGCCAGCCTTCAGTAGGTGTTCTGTAGGAGTTGTTCCACGTGTAGATGTATTTCTGGTGTATCCGTGAGGAGGAAGGCGATCTCCACGTCTTACTCTTCCGCCATCTTCCAACCCCGGTATTTTAATCTTTATGAGGCAATGGTAGATGGGAGTGTTTCCTTAATTTCTCTTTCAGATTTTTCATTGGTAGTGTATAGGAATGCAAGAGATTTCTGTGCATTACTTTTGTATCCTGCAACTTTACCAAATTCATTGCTTAGCTTTAGTAGTTTTCTGGTGGCATCTTTAGGATTCTCTGTATATAATATCATGTCATCTGCAAACAGTGACAGTTTTACTTCTTCATTTCCAATTTGTATTCCTTTTATTTCTTTTTTACTCTGATTGCCGTGGCTAAGACTTACAAAACTATGTTGAATAATCGTGGTGAGAGTGCACATCCTTGTTTCATTCCTGATCTTAGAGGAAATGCTTTCAGTTTTTCACCATTGAGAATGATGACTGCTGTGAGTTTGTCATATATGGCCTTTATTATGTTGAGGTAGGTTCCCACTATGCCCACTTCTGGAGAGTTTTTATCATAAATTGGTGTTGAATTTTGTCAAAAGCATTTTCTGCATCTATTGAGGTGATCATATGATTTTTATTCTTCAATTTGTTAATATGGTTTATCACATTGATTGATTTGCATATATTGAAGAATCCTTGTGTCCCTGGGATAAATCCCACTTGATCATGCTGTATGATCCTTTTCATGTGTTGTTGGGTTCTGTTTGCTAGTATTTTGTTGAGGATTTTTGCACCTATATTCATCAGTGATATTGGTCTGTAATTTTCTTTTTTGTAGTTTCTTTGTCTGGTTTTGGTATCAGCGTGATGATGGCCTCATAGAATGAGTTTGGGAGTGTTCCTTCCTCTGCAATATTTTGGAAGAGTTTGAGAAGGATGGGTGTTAGCTCTTCTCTAAATGTTTGATAGAATTCACCTGTGAAGCGATCTGGCCCTGGACTTTTGCTTGTTGGAAGATTTTTAATCACAGTTTCAATTTCATTACTTGCGATTTGTCTGTTCATATTTTCTATTTCTTCCTCGTTCCATCTTGGAAGGTTATGTCTTCTAAGAATTTTTTGATTTCTTCCACTTTGTCCATTTTACTGGCATAGAGTTGCTTGTAATAGTCTTTTAGGATATTTTATATTTCTGCGGTGTCTGTTGTAACTTCTCCTTTTTCATTTCCAATTTTATTGATTTGATTCCTCTCCCTATTTTTCTTGATGAGTCTGGCTAATGGCTTATCAATTTTGTTTATCTTCTCAAGGAACCAGCTTTTAGTTTTATTGATCTTTGCTATTGTTTTCTTTGTTTCTCTTTCATTTATTTCTGCTTGGATCTTTATAATTTCTTTCCTTCTGCTAACTTTGGGTTTTGTTTGTTCTTCCTTCTCTAATTCCTTTAGGTGTAAGGTTAGATTTTTTATTTGAGATTTTTCTTGTTTCATGATGTAGGCTTGTATTGCTATAAACCTCCCTCTTAGAACTGCTTTTGCGGCATTCCATACATTTTGGATCATCATGTTTTCATTGCCTCTAGGTATTGTTTTAATTTACTCTATGATTTCTTCAGTGATCTCTTGGTTATTTAGTAATGTATTGTTTTGCCTCCAAGTGTTTGTGTTTTTTTCCCTGTAATTGATTTCTAATCTCATAGCGTTGTGGTCAGAAAAGATGCTTGATATGATTTCAATTTTCATACATTTACTGAGGCTTCATTTGTGACCCATGATGTGATCTATCCTGAAGAATATTCCATGGGCACTTGAGAAGAAAGTGTAGTCTGCTGTTTTTGGATGGAATGTACTATGAATATCAATTAAATCTATCTGGTCTCTTGTGACATTTAAAGCTTGTGTTTCCTTATTAATTTTCTGTTTGTATGATCTGTCCTTTGGTGGAAGTGAGGTGTTAAAGTCCCCCACTATTTTTGTGTTACTGTTGATTTCCTCTTTTATAGCTGTTAGCCGTTTCCTTATTTATTGAGGTGCTCCTATGTGGGGTGCACATATATTTATAATTGTTATACCTTCTTCTTGGATTGATCTCTTGATCATTATGTAGTGTCCTTCCTTGTCTCTTGTAACATTCTTTATTTTAAAATCTATTTTACCTGATATGAGTATTGCTACTCTAGCTTTCTTTTTATTTCCATTTGCATGGAATATCGTTTTCCATCCTCTCACTGTCAGGCTGTTGTGTCCCTAGGTCTGAAGTGGGTCTCTTGTAGACAGAATATATATGGGTCTTATTTTTGTATCCATTCAGTGAAACTGTGCCTTTTGGTTGGAGCATTTAATTCATTCACATTTAAGGTACTTATCAATATGTATGTTCCTGTTACCATTTTCTTAATTGTTTTGCATTTGTTTTGTAGGTCCTTTTCTTCTCTTGTGTTTCCCACTTGGAGAAGTTCCTTTAGCATTTGTTGTAGAGCTGGTTTTGTGGTGCTGAATTCTCTTAGCTTTTGCTTGTCTTCACTGAAGCTGAATGGGGTCCTTGCTGGGTAGTGTATATCTTGGTTGTAGGTTCTTCCCTTTCATCACTTTAAATATGTCTGCCTCTCCCTTCTGGCTTGCTGAGTTTCTGCTGAGAAATCAGCTGCTAACCTTATGGGAGTTCTCTTGTATGTTATTTGTCATTTTTCCCTTGCTGCTTTCAATAATTTTTCTTAGTCTTTATTTTTTTGCCAATTTGATTATTATGTGTCTCACTTTGTTTATCCTTGGGTTTATCCTGTATGGGACTCTGTGCTTCATGGACTTGTGTAATTATTTCCTTTCTCATGTTAGGGAAGGTTTTGACTATAATCTCTTCCAATATTTTCTTAGGTCATTTCTCTTTTTCTTCTTCTTCTGGGACCCCTATAATTTTAATTTTGTTGAGTGTAATTTTTCCCAAAAGTCTCTGAGACTGTCCTCATTTCTTTTCATTCTTTTTTCTTTATTTTGTTCCATGGCAAAGATTTCAACCATTCTGTCTTCCAGGTGACTTATGTGTTCTTCTGCCTCTGTTATTCTGCTACTGGTTCCTCCTAGTGTATTTTTCATTTTAATTATTGTCTTGTTCACCTCTGTTTATTTGTCCTTTAGTTCTTCTAGATCTTTGTTAAACATTTCTTGTATCTTCTTGACCTATGCCTCTGTTCTTTTTCCAAGATCTGGGATCATCTTTACTAGCATTACTCTGAATTCTTTTTCAGGTAGAGTGCCCACCTCCTCTTCATTTAGTTATTATTGTAGGTGTTTAATCTTGCTGCTTCAACTGCAACGTATTTCTTTGTCATCTCATTTTGTCTAACTTGCTGTGTTTGTGGTCTCCTTTCTGCAGGTTGCAAGATCATAATCCTCTTACTTCTGGTGTCTTCCCCCTGGTGGGTGAGGTTGGTCCAGGGGCTTGTGCCATTATCCCCTTGATAGGGGTTTGACTAGTGTTGTGGTGACCAGAGCCTTCCCTTGATACAGAGTGGGTCCTCCCCTTTGCTGTGTGGTTGTCACTGCCCTGTCAGGGGCAGGGTCTGCTCCCTAGTTTTTGGAGTAGAGGCCCCCAGATCTATTTCATAGGTGTGTTTCTGATTTGAGGTGTGTAGTAGTTGGGATTGGTGCACTCCCACTGGATGAGAAGCCACTGAGTATTCCTCCCCTGGATCTGTTCACCTGTGGATGTGCTCTGCTGTGTCCCCTTTCACCCATTGTGTGGGCTTACAAAGTTCACTGTTGTTGGCACTGCTTTCAGTCCCACCTTAACTGTGGGTATGCTGTAAATTGGCCCTGGTGACTCTTAGGCCTGGATTTCACCAGGACACCAGCACAGATCCACTGAGGTCAGGTCCATGAGCTTCAGTAGTCATATACGTGGACCCACTGTGGGAACTATGGAGACAGCTATGGAGGCATCTCAGCGTGGCCCAACCCCAATGTGTATATGCCCACAAATCCCACAGCTGCTAAAGCCAGATCCTTCCCAAGTGCATTAGCACTTCTTGTCCTTTCAGATATTTTGCAGAAGCTGGGTTTTGGAAGCCATTAACAGAGGTGTAACTCCGTGGATTGCAGAGCTGTGAGGAGAGATTTCAGCTCTTCTGCTTTAAACCACTGGGGCTCACCAGTGATTTCAGCCCCACCTCTGTGTGTATTCTTCCCACCAGAGTCTGCTCCAGAGGCCACCAGAACACACGAGCCTATGAGGCAGGAGGGAGCCGAGACAGCATTTGGGGCTAACAGGCTGTCCAGGCAGGAGTGTGCTGGGGTAGCAACTGTAATGCACAAGCCTGTCAGGCAATAATCAGCGTAAGCCAGTCACCCAGGTGGGTGTGTTGGGTCAAGGAGGTGATGCCAGGGGCAAACTAAGCCAGTTCCAGTGGGAGCTCTTCCTAGTTCCCATGGATGCTGGGGCTGGTGCATGCAGGGCGAGCCTACAATGGCTCAAGCTGGGACACTCAGGGCTGTGGCACTGCACTCTCCTCTGAGCCCCTGAAGCTTCACTTCTTTCCCAGCTGATCTCTCCACTGGTGAGGAGGCTTCCCCAGATGTGGGAACCTCTCGTCTCCTTCAACTCCTCACCAGGGTACACATCTCATCCTGCTTCCTCTCCTCTTCCTTTTCACTTCTTCTTTCTTTCATCCTACCCAGTTACATGGGTATCTTTCTTGTCCATTTAGATGTACAAAGTTCTCTGTTAGTGTTCAGCAGGTGCTTTCTGAGAATTGTTCCATTTGTAGAGTTTTTTTTTTATTGGGTTATAGTTGCTTTACAATGCTGTGTTAGTTTCTGCAATATAGCAAAGTAAATCAGCTATATTTATACATATATCCCCTCTTTCTTGGATTTCCTTCCCATTTAGCACCACAGAGCATTGAGTAGGGTTCCTTGTGTTATACAGCAGGTTCTCATTAGTTATCAATTATATACATATTCATGTATATATGTCAATTCCAATCTCCCAATTCATCCCACCCCCCTTCCTCCCTTGGTGTCCTGACCACAGTGAAAACAATTTGACCACAGTGAAAAACAAAGTGAGAGCTGTCTTTGCTACATCACATGGTCCCAGTTACAGAGAGATCTTGAAAATCTCAGATACTGTAAAATTCACATCCATATAGTATAATGTTGCCATGAATAGTTTGCAGATGCTTAGCATGGCATTGTTTTCACCCTGTGTTTCCTGTAATGAACATGAACTCACTCAAGGGATATTTTTAATTCACTAAGATTATTAAAAAAATAAAGAAACACCTTCAATTCTGATCCCAAACTTGAAAGGCAAGCAGCTCTGACGAATCCTTTTCTGCTTTATTTGGCTTTGGCTTCTGGGGAGCAATTCACCCTTACAGAAGAAACAAATTTTAGAAACTTTATAAGTAGAAGACTGATGGCTGAGAAGAGTAGATACCATTTGAATGACTGCAAATTTAGAGTACATATTGCTCTTGATTTATTTGCATCTAGACAAAGCTAAGAAACCTGTATATTTGGCATCAAAATCAACAGTGCACAATGAGATCTTCCAGTAAACAAGACAATAGCTGAGAACCACAGTCTTCCCTATTCCCTACTCTTTTCCCTACCAAGATTCTGACATAGGTAATAGTGGAAATAAGGAAAAGTTTACATTGTTTCTGGAATCCAAGTAGGCTTCTATTCAAATAAAAAGCGCTCAGGAATTTCTGCTTGACACAGTGTAAATAAGTCCTGTTAACTAATAGGGACGATAGCACAGTGGATTCATGATCCAGAGGGTCTGAATTGCAATCTACATCTATCACTAGAGTCCAAGGTAAATATTATCTTTATTAGCCCTGTTGTTACTACTACTACTACTACTACTACTACTATTATTATTAATTCACCTCCCAAGAAAGGTATTTGATCTTAGGAACTGTGTACAAGAGATTCTACTTTATATGAATAAGTCATGGTTTTGCATGTATACTGGTAGACAAGTAGACAACATGGTGACATGGGGAGGGATACCTCTGATGGTTGCAGATGTTTCCAGAGAGATCTCTCCACTGCAACAAGTATCTCTCCTAGCATAGCAGAAAGCTACACCTGGAAGGGATGAAAGATGAATTGAATGTAGCCTTGCTTGAAAGCTCATGGCAAGGATAGCTACACAAATCAGGGAGACATCTGCGGTTGGATTGGAAAGAAGTTTTCAAATAATAACAGATATTCTTTGTATCAGACAGTAGCACTTAGGAGATCTGGTAAAACTAGAAAGTTCTGTGTACATGAGAGGATATGGGAGTTGTTGTTCACAGATACAAAAGGCTACAACAAGAAGAGGCCATACACAATCAGTCATAGGATGGAGATCTGGCAGATCCGGCACTTCACTCAGAAGTTTTACCTAATAATCCTAGATCAAAGAATGATGATAATAACTACCATGTTAGTGCTTAAAGGAACATTTTGGGGAAAAAAAAGTCTCTCTAATTGCAGACTGCAGAACAGAATGGAGGGGCAAGGCTAGAAGCATGGACACAGCACCGTTAGTATAATTTAAGTGAGTGCACTTGGGTTTGAACTAGAATAGTGATGGTGAGAATGAGAAAAGTCAGTGGATCACAGAGATATTACAGATATGATGCTGGGATTGACAGGATCTAAGACTGATTGAAACAGGGGTGAAAAAGAGGGAAAACTCAAGGTCAGTTCCTAATTTTACATCTTAGGCAACTGGAAAGGGGTTCATTGGTTCACTGAAATAGGATCATAGAAGAAAAAGCAGGTTTGACGATGGCAGCATAAGTTTAGTTTGAACCTGTGGGACATCCAGGTGAAGACAGTAGGCAGCTGTCTACATAAGTCTGGAAACCAGGAGAGAAACTGGGCCAAAGATAGATAGATCTGGAAGTCATAAACATATAGATAGAAATTAAGCCATGGAAGTGAATGTTATCACCCAAGGAAAGTATAGACTGAGAACAGAAAGCTGAAATATTACCCTCCTATTAGACACCAGGAATACCCAGACAAGACAGAATTCCTGCCCCTGGTAGCCAGTCTAGAGGTTAGGATTGGAATAGGAGTCGGAGAAGTACTCTTTGTCTTTTTGCTATGTATTAGATTCTCTCTTCTGGTTCTGAGATGAACATGACACAGTCTCAGCTATCAGGAAGTTCACAATTTAGTGAGAGAGGATAGACAAGAGAAACAACTCAGATACTACAGTGTGCTATGGGAGATGAAAGAGGCACTGAATTCATCCAGTGTAGGCTGTAGCCTGTTGAAGGCCAAACAGGAATTGGCCAGGTATAACATGTTTCAGATGGGAAAGGTCTTTGAAGGGATGTGAACCAATGTATGAAAAGGCATAAAGTTGAGAGAAAGTTTGGGATATTTGGGAAATTCCCGTAGTTACCTATGGGCCAGTGGAAGGTTCCCAGCTTGGTGAAGTTCAGTGAATTTTATTGGATGCTACGAGAAGGAGACTAGGGAGTATTTAGCTGTGTTTACAGATTTCAATTGTTACTACGAATACATATTTTAAGAAAAAGCTGGTGTTAATTTTTGACTATGTAAATACTATTCATTCATTGTTAAAAGAATTAGAAAATACACAGAATTTTTTTTAAAAAGGATCACTTCGTTTACTAATGAGAACCTACTGCATAGTACAGGGAACTCTACTCAATGCTCCATGATGAAATAAATGGGAAGGAAATCCAAAAACGAGGGGATATATGTATACTTACACCTGATTCACTTTGCTGTACAGTAGAAACTAACACAATATTGTAAAGCAACTATACTTCAATAAAAATTAAAAAAAAAAAAAAAAGATCACTTAGAGTATCTCTAAATAGAGATGTCCTCTGTTAAGGGTTTGGTGTATAATCTCGATTTTCTTCTGAGTATATATCTGATATGCTTATTGGTTAAAAAATTGTTTTAAATTACAAAAAAATGGAGTCATACTTTGCATACTATTTTATAACCTCCTTTTAAAAATTTTAACAATATACCATGATCATTTTTCCATAAATGTACCTCTAAATGTGTAAATCTCTTTTCTTTTTTTTAATAAATTTTATTTATGTAAAAAAAAAAAAAGTTTTACCTGACAGAGATACAGACCTCTCATGTTATAGATTATATCTATTAAGCCTATAATCTATTTTATAGATTCTGCCAAGCTATAATACTTGTTGTAGCCATTCCTTAGTTTCATTCTTCCCTTTTTTTGAATACTTTTGTCAATTTCAGCATGACTCAGAAAGAGTTATGCAAATTTGTATGCCCTTTGCCATCTTTCCAGAAGTTTTAACATCTCTGTTTTGAGATCCAACCAACAATAAAATATTTCTTGCATTTCCAAGATGTTCTATCATTCTGTTGTTTTTGTTCACTGTTGAACACAGAAGCTACTGGCTTGAATTCAAAGGTTCACTTTGCCTCCAGCTAAGGATTCAGATTTAACGATTTAATATACAATAATTTTCATATTTTCCTCATTTTCTCTTTTCACTACTATCAAAAGATTCATTTTCACTTTTGCTTATGAAGATAGTAAATAACAACAAAATGTTATAAAAGAGAAATTTTGAAAAACTTTGAACATATTCAGGTGAATATTATTCTAATGAATCATTAACTCAAATAATATTGAGAGGCAGTATAGACATCATGGTGGTTAAGGTTATAGATCTTGGGACTTCCCTGGTGGCACAGTGGTTGAGAGTCCACCTGCCGATGCAGGGGACACGGGTTCGTGCCCCAGTCCAGGAAGATCCCACATGCTATGGAGCGGCTAGGCCCATGAGCCATGGCCGCTGAGCCTGCGCATCCGGAACCTGTGCTCCGCAACGGGAGAGGCCACAACAGTGAGAGGCACGTGTACTGCAAAAAAAAATAAATAAATAAAAATAAAAAAGATTATAGATCTTGGAGCCAGTTTTCATCACTCACTTTTTAGCTTTGTGACCTTGGATAATTTATTCAGCCTCTCTGTTTTTTAGCTTCCTTATATGTGAAATAGGAATGATAATAGTAACAACTCTCCTTATAGAGTTGTTGAGACTAATGAGTTAATTTATGTCAGACACTGAGAATAGTACTCTGCTCATAATAAAGTTACATTATTGTTTATTGTTAATATTACCCAAATTCCAATGATTAACAGAAATAAAACTGAAATTACTTTGGTTGATGTCAGGACATCAGGAATTTATATTGTGTGAGTGAGAGGTAAGGTTTTAACTTTTTCAGGTTTTTTTGTTTCTCTGTTTTTGCTAGCAAATAATTAACTATTACCCCAGTATTATTTAACAAAAATTTATTCCTGCTAAATTTTTATATTCATGTTACTTCTAAGTTATTTTATATTTTATGTTGTTATAAAAGTAATCACTCTTCAACCTTATTTTATTACATAAATATGTTCATTTTAAAAGAAGCATAAAATGCAAATGAGGTAAAAAGCATATCTTTCATATTCCAACTTTAAGAAACATTTATGTGTATTCTTATTAAGTTAGAATGAGTTAGGTTATTCTGTGGTTAAAAAAAAAAAACAAAACACTTAGGGTTTTAAAACCACAATGGTTTATTTCATCCTGTCACTATATCTATCTCAGATCAACTGGAGTCTTTGATCTGCTATATCTTAATCCCTTACTCAAGAGGCAGAACTCAAAAGTTGCATTCCTTCACATTATTTAGATAAATGTTTGGGATGTCTGGGTAATATGGACTAGTCTATACTTGTCTTAGTTCCTGTTGCTATAACAAGAAAACCATAGACTGTGTGACTTAAACAGCAAATGTTTATTTTTCACAGTTTTGGAAAGTAAGAAGTCCAAGATCAGGGTGCCAGAAAATTTGGTGTCTGGTGAAGACCCTCTTTCCCATTTGCAGATGGCTGCCTTCTTGCTGTATCCTCACATGGCAGAAAGACAGAGCAAGCTCTCTTGTCTCTTCCTCTAAGGAGAATAATCCCATCATGAGAGCTCCATCCTCATGACCTCATCTAAACCCATTTGCCTCCCAAAGACTCCATCTCCAAATACTATCACATTAGGGATCAGGGCTACAACATATAGATTTGAGGGTGGGGGTAAACATTCAAACCATAGCAATTCTTTATGTGTTGCATTAGGTATTTTTGATCCAAAGACCCCATAGATAGTCACAGTTCTTTTTTAGACATAAATTCTTATAAATTTGTGATGCACCTGTACATTCTCTTTCTCAATTCCCTATTTCTTTTGTGACTAATTTGTGGGTACCTTGAGTTTTTGTGCTTCAGAGAGAAAACTATAGATTTAGTCATTTCTTTCTTAACCATGTTGCCAAATTAAAGGACTTACTGGTGTCATACCCTTTGTTTGACCTTTACATTTCAAGAACTTAATGAATTGAAGGCATAGTGGTCATACCCTTGATTTGATCCTGGGTTCTAGTGGGATTTCTCCCTCAGAACATTCTTAGTTTACCCTCCCCAAAAAGTCAGTTTTGGGTTGGAAAGCACTTGTCTCTTTGAACTCTAAATCTCTGATTTTGTGAACTCTGTGTTCCCATTAATTCTGTTTACAGACTGATTGTTTTCTGCAATTATCTTTTGCTTATGTTACCTTTCCAAATAGATCCTAAGCAACCAGCACACATGCTACCAACATTTTGTTTTCTGTCCTTTTCCTCCTACAGCTACACATTTTTCATGCACACGCTCTGCCTTCCAGCAGCTACAGTTGACACTTTATCAAATGTTCAATCTCTGTATTATGCGAACCACCATTTTCTCAGTTTCTAATATTAGTTTCTTCATTTCCCACCCCCTATGTCCTAATACAATGCAACAAATATAAGGGCTTTTGGTTTCCACTATACCCTATTATTGTTTTCATTTGTGTCAGCGAAGATAGACTAGGTTATACTCTTGTAATATACAGCCTCAATGGTCTAAACTGGAAAAGGTTTATTTCTTGATCATACCACATGTCGACCACAGGTCAGCTGGGGGCCTCCCTTTGCATTATCCTCACTCCTGCACCACAGCTCCTGAGCAACCTTCATCAGGAGTGATCCTAATCACCTCAAAAGAAGGAAAAAGAGGACAGCATATTCATATTGGCTCTTAAACTTGCCCCTAGGCAAACACAAAGAAAAGAAACCACCCATCATTCCACTGGCCAAAGTAAATTATATGGTTGTACTTCAAGGGGATGAGGAAGTGAAATAAATCCATGTGTTTGAGACTAGAACTAGAATTCTGAAATTCATCCTCTCTCTCTTTTATCTCTCTCCCCCCACCTTTAATATGTATATTATATATTTACATATAATACTTTTATTAAATATTTTATTGCAGTGTTTTTCCCATTTGTGTTTTGCCAAACCATAATGACACCAGAGAAATTGGAATGGGGTATGAAAAAGGGAGGTATCAGGCATTCAGATCTTGGACTACCAAATTCAATTCAAGCAGACTAGCTGTAATATCTTTCCTTTTAGACACAATCCCCAAAACATGTGTTTCAAACATTTCATGTGTATTTATTCATTCTGTTTTTTTCTTCTTGATTAACCTCAGTTTACTGGTGTAAATCCAGTGACTTATACATAACCAACCCACCAAAATATTACCAATTATTACTTCTGGTCACTGGAATTACAGCTTAATATTTTCTTTGTTCATCTGTATTTCCTAGGAAACTTTAGGCCTTGGATTGAGCAACCATGAATCTGCACAGTAGTAAATCCTTGACAGCTTTATAATGAGAATGTGTTAATGAATAAAGTATAAAATACTTGGAAATTGAGTCATTCTAGACTCCTTTATATACCTGAAAATTAGAAAATAACAGCTTTGTGAAATGGCTTAAAAGTGGTAAAGGAAGAAACACTTAGACCAGAAATTACTTCTAAATTAATCTTGAGACACAAGTATTAGAGTAGGACTGTACAAAATCCATCTGGAGGAGGGTATTCTAATATCATACATTTAAGCCAGTGGACTAGCTATGGCCATGTAAGTATAAATGGAATTCTTGCATCTGGCAGGCCACTGTATTTGCTGATACATAATGAGGGTTCTCAAACTTAGACTGTTTATTCCCTAGAGTCTCATTAAACTAAATATACTTGCCTTAAGCCACCTGCCTTTGGGCATTTTAAATAGAAATAAAATCAGATTCTTTTCCCATCTTGATAAATTGGCATTAACTACTACTTTATCTGAAATAGACTCAATAATTAGTGTCTCTGATTACATGGATAAAACTGTTGAATCTTTTAGAATGCTTTTTAAAAAAATACAGGCTTTCTAAATTTGGTGCAGTTGAAGGAGGGGATTTGAAAGCCCTTAGCTAGTCATGACTGTGATGAGTGTCATTAAAATAGCAATCTCTTTTAGTAACTCATCTTGTCCCAAATAAATGTGATTTAAGAGTATGG
Source organism: Phocoena phocoena (assembly GCF_963924675.1). NCBI lineage: Eukaryota > Metazoa > Chordata > Mammalia > Artiodactyla > Phocoenidae > Phocoena > Phocoena phocoena. The sequence continues at coordinate 23,881,385 of NC_089232.1, read as the reverse complement.
GAACACCTGTTCTAGGGTGGCAATTTTTACCTCACTGCTCTAATATCCATGAAGGCTGTGAGCTAGGGAGAAACACATGAATATTAAGAGTGAAATGTCTAATTCGAGAATTAAGAGAAAGGATCCCTAGGAAATGGACTGTCCTAGAACCATGGCCCAATTATATGTCGAGTTTATTTATTTCCAAGTAACTCACTTCAGATATATTTCCATCAATAACTATTGCTCATATACGGTGATCTGAGAGCTGTGCAGACTCTGGGGAAGATCTCCCTCAGTGTTGAGGGAAGTTGTTCCCCATTTGGGTCTTGCCAGCTTTCCAGAAGGCAGACATAAAGCAGAACCAGGTCCTTGCTGCTCCAGGGTCCCACAAAACTTTATCTTCTGGCCTCTTCTCTGCTAGCCCAGATGGGATTTCTATTTAGACTATAAGAAACACTTCTTGCATGTTTCTTAAAGCTCTGTTCAGTAACACACAAATTTTCCTAAGGCCTTTGACTTATGTCAAGAGACTGGCCAGATAATTCTGCTTTCCTACTCACCATATATTATACCTACCTGCCTTGGAGAAATAGACACAGAGCTCTGACCATAAGGAGGCATGTTGCAGGCTGACAAGAAGAAATAATTTGCAAGTCCCCTGAGTACAGAGAAAAAAGAAGGATAAAAATAATTATAGGAAAATATATATATATATATATATTTTTTTTATCAAACCAATGTTAAAGATAATGCTAATAATAAGAACTAACATTTCTTGAACACTTACTTTGTTCCTGTCTATGACAAAAAGTGCTATAACTAGAGTGATTAAAACTTCATATCAATCCTAATGAGGTAGAGAATGACTATGGTACCTGGGCCTTGGGAGAGAATACTATTTTCCCCAAGTGAGTGACATGATAGGGATTGAAATGAAAGTCTCTCTGACCCCAGAGGCTTGGCTCAGCCCCAGGGGTGACTTTGGTCTCTGTGTTTACACTATAATGAGGTCATGCACATTGTTCTGAAGGAATGTGGAGACTTTGCTAGGTTGCAAGAGTGTCTGTGATACAGTAAGACTTTGACATTTACCTGGTAATTATATGGACAGTGATTTAGAAAATGTTTAAATTGGATATGAGATCTGTTATTTCAACAGCCAGCATAGTGATCTCAGCCTGAACAGGGATAATGATAGAGGTGTCTGAGAAGAGTAAATTTATTTAAAATATGTTTATAATGCAAAAGTTAAAGGATTGGGTAAGTCATTTGATTTGTAGGCTGAGGGAGAGGGAGAAATTGAGTATTTCTAGACCATGGCCTTTCTAGAAAACAGTAAAGAACTACTATTTAATTCAAGATGACAAGAGTTTTGAAAGTATTCACATTCAGTCTTCTAGATTAGAGTGCTGTGTCTGACCGGCCTTTAACCTCTCTTTTGTTTACAGATCATGCTGTCACAACAATAGGTCATGTGAATCTGAAGGGCCAGGAGACTCTTAGGGAATCCTCCAGAAGCAGGCCTTGGATACTTATCTTTGATTTTCTCTGTTGCAATGCTTACCTTATTTGGAGATTGTACGGACTTGTTTAACTGACAAATCAAAGCTTAGACCACTGTCTTCCCAGAGAATATTTTGGAGCTACAACAAAATAATGGATAAATAAATAGCCTTTAGTCTAAATTCTGTACTCAGGGAGAATTTTTATTTGTTTTTGGCTTGCTAATTTATATATCTTTCAGAAAATCGTGAAAGCACATTTCTCAGAGTCCCTAAAAGGAAAGGACAAGTGGAGACAGTCAGAACCAAAACCTGATCTGGTTCTGACTGTCTCAGCACATGCCCAAGACTCCACCCAGTGCTGGCTTCAGCATCTTTTGCTTCAGTACTTCTCCCTTCTGGGCTGAAGGTGCAGTTGCTGTGAAAGGGAGAGTGCACAATTAGAGGGAAAGGAACCAGCTCAGATGCAAACCTCAGGTCTTCTGTGCCAGCACTTTAGGGCCTGACCTTGTCCCGAAGAGGGTGGTGATGGCCACCGAGCATAGGAGAAACCCTGGCTCATACCTGACTCTGGCTTTGTCCCCTCCATCTCCAGCCCCACTTCTCAAGAAGGCGATAGGTGCCAGCAGACTCTGGGGGAAGACACGACTGGTGCTCACTTCAGATCCAGCTCTCCCAGAAAAGCTGCTGAGAACACATAGATTGTATAGGGAAGCTCCCACACAAGGACACCACTTAAAGACTGTGATAGGTAACTGTTTCACCTAATTTCATAAAGACAGAGAAAACTAAACAAAATGAGAAGACAGAGATATTTGTTTCAAATGAAAGAACAAGGAAAAAACCATAAAAACTAATGAAAAGAGATAAATAATGTACCAGGTAGAGTTCAAAATATTAATAATAAGAATGCTAGCTAAACTTGGAAAAATAATAGATGAACACAGTGAGAATTTTAACAAGGAACTAGAAAATAGAAAAAGAACTACTTAGATCTGGAGAATACAATAACTGAAATGGAAAACACACTAGAGGGACGTAAAAGCTGATTAGGTGATACAGAATAAAGTATAAGTGATCTGGAAGAGAGAATAATGGGAATCACCCAATCAGAACAAAAAGTAAAACAAAACAAAAAACATGAGGGCAATGTAAGGGACTTTTGGCATAGCATCAAGCATACTAACATCCATATTAGAGGGGGCCCCAAAAGAGAAGAGAGCAAGAAAGTTTTGAAAACATATTTGATAAAATTATAGCTGAAAGCTTGCTGAACCTGAATAAGGAAACATATATCCAGGTATAGGAAACACAGAGTCCCAAACAAGATGAACCCAAAGAGTCCCATACCAAGGCAGAAATTAAAAACAAAGAGTGAAGTCTAAAGACAGCAAGCATTAAACAAAGAGTCACATACAAGTGCACCCACATACATCTATCAGATGAATTTTTGCAGAAACTTTGCAGGCCATAGAGAGTAGTATGATATAGTTAAAGTGCTGAAAGAGAGAGAAAAAAAACCTGTTATAGTGATTTTCTTCTATCCATCAAGATAATCATTTAGGATAGAAGGAAAGATAAAGAATTTGTCAGACAAGCAAAAACTAAAAGATTTTATCATACTAAACTGACTCTAAAAGAAATGTTAAAGGGTCTTCTCTAAGTGGAAAAGACAAGACTATAACAAGAAGTAAGAACTTACAGGAAAAAAATCCCACTAGTAAAGGTAAATATATAGTAAAGGCTGTGAATCAATCACTTAATGAACTAGTACAAAGATTAAAAGACAGAAATTATAAAATCAACTGTGACTACAATAAGCAGTTTAGGGATAAACATGAAGATGTAAACATGACATCAAAAACATGTAATGTGAGGGAGGGGATGAAAATATAGATCTTTTAGAAAGTGTTTGAACTTAAAAGATTGTCAGTTTAAAACAAGTATATATAGTTACAGATCAACATATATGAACTCATGGTAACCACAAATAAAAACCCTCCAAAAGAAACACAAAGGCTAGAGAGAAAGGAACACAAACAAAACACTAAGGAAGATCATCAAACCACAAGGGAAGGAACAAAGGAAGAAAAGAATATAGAAGAACTACAAAAACAACTGGAAAAGAAGTCATTAAAAAAAAACCGTACAGACCTATCAATAATTACTCTAAATTTCAATGAAATAAATGCTCCAATCAATCCCTATGTCTATAGGGAGGCTAAGTGGATTAAAAAAACAAGCCCATCTAAATGTTGCTAACAAAAGACTAACTTCAGAGCTAAATACACACACTACTAAAAGTGAGGGGATGGAAAAAGATATTTCATGTAAATGGAAATGACAAGAAAGCTGGAGTAGCAATACTCATATCAGACAAAGACTTTAAAACAGTCTAAAACAAATGACAAAGAAGAGCAGTATATAATGAGATCAAAACAAGAAGACAATATAGCATTCATTAACATATATGCATCTAATATAGGAGACCAAAATAATAATACAGTTGTAGTAGAAGACTTTAATACCCCACTTACATCAATGGACAGATCATCTAGACAGAAAATCATTAAGGAAATAGTGGTCTTAAATGACACATTAGACTGATTGGACTTAATAAGAACCTATAGGACATTTCATTTCAAAACAGCAAAATACTCATTCTTTTCAAGGACACATGAAACATTCTTCAGGATATATCATGTACTAGGCCACAGAAAAAGTCTCAACAAATTTAAGAGAATAGAAATTATATCAAGCATTTTTTATCTGATCACAATGATATGAAACTAGAAGTCAACTATAGAAAGAAAAATGGGAAAAGAGCAAACTCATGGAGAGTAAACAACATGCTACTATAAAACCAGTGGTCAATAATTGAAATCAAAGAGGAAAACCAAAAGGAAAATAAAAAGAAAGACAAAGGAAAATAAAAAAACAACAACTTTCCAAAATCTATGGTATGAAGCAGTTCTAAGAGGGAAGTTAATAGTGATACATGGCTTTCCTCAAGAGAAAATAAAAATATCAAATAAATAACCTAATATTACATCTAAAGGAATCAGAGAAAGAAGGACAAAAAAAGCCAAAAGTCAACATAAGGAAGGAAATAATAAATATCAGAGAGGAAATAAATAAAACAGAGACAAATAGATGAATAAAACCAGGAGCTGAGGTCTTTTTTTTCTTTTGAAAGATAAACAAAATTGATAAGTCTTTAGCCAGGCTCATCAGCCAAAGAGAGAGAGAGAGAGAGAGAGAACCCAGATAAATAAAATGAGAAATGAAAGAGGAGAAATTGATATCACACAATTTTTTAAATATCATAAGATG